>NC_037687.1:21762343-21914843 GCF_003255815.1 Theropithecus gelada | reverse complement strand
TTTTGGGCAGGGAACAGTGGCGCATGCCTGTATTCTCAGCACTTTGGGAGGCCAAGGCTGGAAGATCACTTGAGCCCAGGAGTTCAAGACCAGCCTGGGCAAAACCTCATCTCTACAAAAAAAAAAAAAAAAAAAAAAAAATTAGCCAGGCCTGGTGATGCACACCTGTAGTCTCAGCTACCTGGGAGGCTGAGGTGAAAGAATCACCTGAGCCCAGGGAGGTTGAGGCTGCAGTGAGTCGTGATTGCACCACTGCACTCCAGCCTGGGTGACAGAGCGAGACCCTGTCTAAAATTCCTTGTTTTTGGTAAGTCAGTTTAAGAATAGGTTTCCTGTCCCTTGCAATGCAGAATTCTGTTTTACACAGGATAGAAAGATCCTTTTCACCCCAGGAGTTCCAAGATTTGATGAGATTGTGTATGAGCCGGATGATGTGACTTGTGGAAGAATCCACGGGGCTTGAGAAGACAGTGGGAGGAGACAGGAGAGGGACGCCTGGGGACCCTGTACCTGTGGCTCTGGCCCTTCCAATTCCTTGTCACCAGGAGATAGGCAATGCAGCTGATGAGAAGGGCCCCAGCAGCAAGAGATCCAATGATGGTGGCTGCCAGGATCCCAGCGTTGGTGGGCAGGTGTGTACTGGGCAGTTCCTTATTCTTTTCTGAGGGATGAGAGAAAGAAAGAGAGAGAGGGGGGACTGTGCGACGTCTCCTGAGGGCTCCCCCAATCCCCCACCGACTGTATCAGTGACTGCCTGGAGAACTGAGGTGCAGTTTCCTATTTCTAGCCCAGAGCTTTCTCCTGCTTTTCAGATTTGAGTATCCAACCATCTGGGTGGCACATAAAATCCAACATGTCCCAGTGGGCCGGGCGCGTTGCTCACGCTTGTAATCTCAGCAATTTGGGAGGCTGAGGTGGGAGGATCACTTGAGCCCAGGAGTTCGAGACCAGCCTGGGCAACATAGTGAGACCCTATCTCTATTAAAAAAATTTTCAACATGTCCCAGATGGAACTCCTCAGCTCTCCCCTATCTCAATGTCACCAGTTCCCTAGGGTTTCATATGATCCTCAGCACATCCAAAATCTGTTTGCTGACAAGCTCCCCAACTCTACCCCATCAAACTGATTTTTTTTTTCTTTTTTGAAACAGCATCTCACTCTGTTGCCCAACTGGAGTGCAATGTCATGATCGTGGTTCACTGCAGCCTCGAATTCCTGGGCTTTAAGCCATCCTCCCACCTCAGTCTCCCAAGTAGCTGGGACTACAGGCACACGCCACCACTCCTGGCTAATTTTAAAATTTTTTGTAAAGAAGAGGTGTCACTAAATTACTCAGGCTGGTCTCAAATTCCTGGACTCAAGCAGTTCTCCCGCCTTGGCCTCCCAAAGTGTTGGAATTACAGACGTGAGTCATCGAGCCCAGAGCCAATCTGCTTTGCTTTTTCTCACCTCAGTTGATGATACCTGAATCCTTTTAGCAGAAGGATGAGGTTCTGGGCTGTGTTTTGCAGGAGATGTAGGGGACTCGGAGGATTCTTAAATTGGACTTGCCAGAATTAAGACCACGCCTACCTGGCTCTTACCCTCTGACCTCCCCGCTTTACTCTCAAACTGGACATCTGTTCTATCCCAACCCTTCTTGGCAGCTAAGCTCATAGATTACGAGATCCTAATGCTGCCTACTGGCTGTGTGACCTTGGGCAAATTACTCCATTTCTCTGTGACTTGGTTCGTCTGTGAAATGAGAATAATACGAATGCCTAGCTCTTAGGGTTGTTATGAAGTTTGAAATACACACACACACACACACACACACACACACACACACACACTGTTCTCTCAATGATCCAACAAAGAAACTCTATGCCATTTTACAGATAAGGAAACTGAGGCATGGAACAGTAAATTGCCTTGCCTGATGGCTCACTATAAGTGCAGTGCTGGGATCATACCCAGGCCACCTGAACTCCCTAATGACCACGCTGTGCAGCTTCCAAAAGGGGCACCTGTGACCTGGGAGCCCCGGAAACGTGGGGAGAAGCCACCTCAGGCTCCATGAGTGAAGTAAGGACTGTTGTCTCCAACCGGACTAGAGGGTCATTTTATGCAGATTTGTGTAATCAAATGAATGCATGTGTTGAATTAACTTTTGCCTATTTCATCCGTTTCTCTAAAATTTTTTCTATCCACTGTCCAAAACCCATTTAAAAATTTAACTAGGGACCAGGAGTGGTGGCTCACGCCTGTAATCCCAGCATTTTAGGAGGCTGAGGTGGGTGGATCACCTGAGCTCAGGAGTTGGAGACCAGCCTGGGCAACATGGCGAAACCCAGTCACTACCAATAAATAAAAAAAAATTAGCCGGATGTGATGGCACACGCCTACAGTCCCAGCTACATGGGAAGCTGAGGTGGGAGGATCACTTGAGCCTGGGAGGTGGAGGTTACAGTGAGCCGAGACTGGGCATGATGGCTTACTCTTGTAATCCCAGGACTGGGAGGCCAAGGTGGAAGGATTGCTTGAGGCCAGGAGTTTGAGACCAGCCTGAGCAATACCAGTAAGACCCTGTCTCCACAATTTTTTTTTAAAAGGCATGCAATCTATTTACAAGTGCTCTATCCTCATGATCTAATCACCTCCCACAAGCCCCACTTTTTTATTTTTTGAGATGGAGTCTTTTTTTTTTTTTTGAGGCGGAGTCTCGCTCTGTCGCCCAGGCTGGAGTGCAGCTCACTGCAAGCTCCGCCTCCCAGGGTTACGCCATTCTCCTGCCTCAGCCTCCCGAGTAGCTGGGACTACAGGCGCCCGCCACCTCGCCTGGCTAGATTTTTGTATTTTTTAGTAGAGACGGGGTTTCACCGTGTTAGCCAGGATGGTCTTGATCTCCTGACCTCGTGATCCGCCCGTCTCGGCCTCCCAAAGTGCTGGGATTACAGGCTTGAGCCACCGCGCCCGGCCAAGAGATGGAGTCTTGCTCTGTTGCCCAGGCTGGAGTTCAGTGGCATGATCTTGGTTCACTGCAACCTCTGCCTCCCGGGTTCAAGTGATTCTCCTGCCTCAGCCTCCCATGTGGCTGGCATTAGAGGCACTTGCCACCATGCCCAGCTAATCTTTGTATTTTTTAGTAGAGCCAGGGTTTCACCATGTTGGCCAGGCTGATCTCGAACTCCTGACCTCAGGTGATCCACCCACTTCAGCCTCTCAAAATGCTGGGATTGCAGGTATGAGCCACTGTGCTTGGGTGGGACCCAAGTCCCACCTTTTAATACCATCATCTTGGAGTTTAGGATTTCAGCATACGAATTCTGGGGTGATCTGCGTCCTGTGGAAATGCCAAGGGGCCACAGCACCTCCATCCCTCAATCACCTTCTTCTTGTCTCTCCTCTAAGGTCACTTCTTGAGTGAGGTCTCCCTGATGACCCCCCTTCCCATGTTACATCATTCTGGTTCATGTTCTCTACTCAGCAAGTCATAACCACTGCGTGCCTCTATTTTTCAATCTGTAAAATGGAGACAATAATGGCACCCACCTCATGGAGTTGTTTTAAGGTAAAAATGAGTAAATATAGGGTAGTGGTTCTCAACCAGGGGTGATTCTTATCCCAGGCTGGAGACATTTGGTAATATCTGAAGACATTT
This sequence comes from Theropithecus gelada, assembly GCF_003255815.1. Lineage (NCBI taxonomy): Eukaryota > Metazoa > Chordata > Mammalia > Primates > Cercopithecidae > Theropithecus > Theropithecus gelada. The sequence continues at coordinate 21,911,202 of NC_037687.1, read as the reverse complement.
TTGATTGTCATGACTAGGAAGGTGCTACTGGTACCCAGTGAGTAGAGGCCAGGGGTGCTGCTGAAATCTCTGCAACGCACAGACCCTCTAGTGGGAAGAACTGGCCAATACAAAACATCAATAGTGCTGAAGCTGAGAAACTATGCTTTAGGGAAAAGGTTTAAGATGGTGCCTGGCTCTTCACAAGCACCCAAGAAATGCCAGCTGTCATTATTGTCCACCACCCTGTTCCTCACACTTTGCCCCGAGTGGATTCATCAGTAAATACTCGCCTTATGAACATAAAGATTGAGGGATGCATTCCTCACAACCAGGCATACAGTAAGTGCTCAATTAAAATGTGGTTAATGTCAGTGCATGTGAAAGGTAAACGAGATGGTACATTCTCCAGGGTCAGGCACAAGGCAGGCATTTCATAGATATTTTATTAGTCAATGCATGTGAGGGTTAAAGACTATCTCTGGGGACTGGTACACAGTAGACGCTCAATATGTGTCAAGTGAATGAATGAGAGGACCAAATGAAATGGTGTTTGCACAGCACCTGGTGCATGGTAGCTGCTCAGGGCTCATTAGCTTCCTCACCTTATCGCCAGACCCTAACACTTACCAGCTACCTGGACCTCAGTCTTGGCCTTCATAGTCCATTCAGAGTTGATGGTAACGGCTACTTGGTAGGTGCCACTGTCTGTAGGCTGGGCGCGGCGCAGCAGCATAGAACCATTGGGGAAGCCCACGATGTCTCGCTGTCCCATGGCACTGCCATCCCTCTGGGGCCGTTGTATCCCAGGGATGTAGGTAAATAGCCTCGTGCCTCCATACATCTCCTCCCCCAGGTACCAGTTGAAGTCCTGGAAGGTGTCTGGGACACCCTGGACTGACAGGAGAAGGTCCTGATTCTTTTGAGGCTGTTCTGGAATCTTCTGGATGTGGAGGGCTGCCTGGGAGCCTTGGAGCATCCAGAGGACCAGGATTGAGGCTGTGGGAAGTTATAGGGAAGGGCTGAGATCAGGGGTGTTGCCAGGGACCATGGCATGCTCCTCTCTAGATAGAGATCTTCAGCCGGGAGCAAGGACTTTGAGTGCTGCTCATTGGAAACAATGCTGGGATTGATTAGTGATGTCTGCCCTGGGTGCAGGCGTGGGAACATAGGCATAGATACCACAGATTTGCCATCCTATTGATCCAGAGGTTTTTCTACTTTGAGATGCTGTGTAGCCTGCTTCTAAACACATAGACTCTCTGAATTCATTCATTCATTTATTCAACCAATACTTATAGGCATATGTAATATATAAACCATAATACCAACTATATATAATACATCTAAACTTCCTTCAATTTCTAGACACTGGAGATATAGCAGGGAACCAAACATACATAAATTCCTGACTTCATGGTCCTAACATTATAGAAAATTCCATAGATAAAATGGCAATGAGGCTGTGATTCTGTTGCCCCTCCCCCATCATACTCTCATTTCATCCTCTCAGGTAATCTTTCCCTACTTCTAAGAGGAAACTTCAATCTCTGGGCTGAGTCCCCATTTTTCCCCTCGGCTTTTAGGGTCTATTTCCTCCTTACCTGAGAGCAGGAGGCTCTTTGAGAAGCAGCCCTGGGTCCCCATGGGAATCTCCATCTTGGCGTCTTGTGGAAATGCCAAGGGGCCACGAGCTGGACACTAAGGGGGCCAGAGGGGTGGGCCCTGGCTGTCTGAAGTAGGCCAGCTCAGTGGGGATCCCAGGGGTGCCTTAGAGACACCGCTGAGGCTGGCCCAGCCCCAGCATGCCCTGTCCATGGGCTCTGGAGGCTCCACCTATACTCCCTGGGATGGAAGCACAGACAGAGGTTGAACCAGTTTTTCAGGGTGACTGGGGAACTTCCCAGGACTCCTCCCCTGACCCTCTTCAACCTCTTTTTCTCACTCAGCGTGACTACAACAGCAGTCACTATAGCAATAGTCATAGCAGCTGCTGTTTGAGCAATTCCCCTGGGTTTGCTCAAACACACACTACCTCATTCAGCAGCCACCATAAATAACTGTTCCCATTGCACAGATGTGGAAACAGAGGCCCAGGAAAAGAAACAAGTCTGCCAATAGACAGAGGTGGGATTTCACCTGTGACTGACTCATTTGAAGGCTCTGAGACAGGCCGGGTGCGGTGGCTCACGTCTGTAATCCCAGCACTTTGGGAGGCCAAGGTGGGTAGATCATGAAGTGAGGAGTTTGAGACCAGCCTGGCCAACATGGTGAAACCCTGTCTCTACTAAAAATACAAAAATTAGTCAGGCATGGTGGTGGGTGCTTGTAATCCCAGCAACTGTGTAGGCTGAGGCAGGAGAATCACTTGAACCTGGGAGGCAAGGGGTTGCAGGGAGCCGAGATCGCGCCACTGCACGCTAGCCTGGGTGACAGAGCGAGACTTGTCTCAAAAAAAAAAAAAAAGCTGTTAGCCTAGTGGTTTTTTATTTTAATTAATTTATTTTTTTTGAGATGGAGTTTCGTCTTGTTGCCCAGACTGGAGTGCAATGGCGTAATCTCGGTTCACTGCAACCTCTGCCACCAGGGTTCAAGTGATCCTCCCACTCAGCCTCCCGAGTACCTGGGATTACAGGCATGTGCCACCACGCCCAGCTAATTTTGTATTTTTAGTAGAGACGGGGTTTCTCCATGTTGATCAGGCTGGTCTTGAACTCCTGACCTCAGGTGATCTGCCCACCTCGGCCTTCCAAAGTGCTGGGATTACAGGTGTGAGCCACCGTGCTTGGCCTGTTTTTTTTTTTTTTTTTCTCTTGAGTCAGGGTCTTGCTCTGTCTTTCCATTCACGAACATTATTTTGTAGTTTTTAAGAGTGTGTGTGTGTTTTTTTTTTGAGACGCTGTGTCACCCAGGCTGGAGTACAGTGGCACAGTCTCAGTTTACTGCAACCTTCCCAGGTTCAAGCGATTCTTCTGCCTCAGCCTTCTGAGTAGCTGGGATTACAGGCATGTGTTACTATACCCGGCTAATTTTTGTATTTTTAATAGAGATGGGGTTTCGCCATGTTGGCCAGGCTGGTCTCAGACTCCTGATCTCAGATGATCCTCCTGCCTCAGCCTCCCAAAGTGCTAGGAGTATAGGCATGAGCCACTGCACCCAGCCCCAGAGTGTATGTTTTGTACTTTTCTGGATCATGTTTATTCCAAGTGTGTTATTCTTGTTTTTTTTTGTTTTTTGTTTTTTGAAGACAGGGTCTCACTCTGTTGCCCAGGCTGGAGTATAGTGGCATGATCATTGCTCACTGTAGCCTCCAACTCCTGGGCTCAAGCAATCCTTCCATCTCAGCCTCCTGAGTAGCTGGGACCACAGTTGTACACTAACATCCCTGGCTAATTTTTTTATGTTTTGTAGAGATGGGATCTCACTATGTTGCCCCAGGCTGGTGTTGAACTCCTGGGCTCAAGTGAACCTCCTACCTTGGCTTCCCAAAGTACTGGGATTACAGATGTGACCCACCACACCTGGCTTAGCCTAGTTTATAAAAAGTATTCTCCGTTCATTCCAGCATACACTCCCAGTGCCCAGTCGTGGGTGCTGGGTGATGTTGGTGACACAGTGATGATTGAGACCATCTCTGCTCTGCCCTCCATCCACAGTAGGGCACACAGTCCTGTAGGGTGTGGTGGGCAGACCCCTCTCACACAATTATGATCCAGGGTGATCAGGGCTGAGATGGAGGAGCCCAGAAGTCTGGGAGAACCCAAGGAGACACACCTCATTCAACCTGAGGGCTAGGGAGGGCTTCCTGCGGGAGGGGGCATCTGAGCTGAGACCTGGAGTGAGAGTAGAAATGAGGTAGATGATGGGGTGAGGCAGCGTGAGGTGCACCAGGCAGCATAAACAGCAATGCAAGGATGTGGAGGCTGAGATAGTCATCAAGGCATATTGAGGAGGTTGCAATATCTTGGGTGAGTGGAGGCAGGAAGGAGGGCGTGGGGCATGTGTGTGTAAGGCTGGGAGGTGGGAGAGATCAACTATGCTCTGTTGGTTGGATCAACAGAGCTTGGGTGATGGAGGGTCTAGTGTTATGCTGTTTAATATCATAGCTATTAGTCATATTTAAATATAAATTTAGGCCAGGCACAGGTGACTCACACTTGTAATCCTACCCCTCTGAGAAGCTGAGGTGGCAAGATTGCTTGAGCCCAGGAATTTGAGACCAGGCTGGGCAACATAGTAGGACCCCATCTTTACAGACAAAGAAATTTAAAAAATTAGGTAGGCTTGGTGGCTTTCAACTGTAGTTCCAGTTACTCAGAAGGCTGAGGCAGGAGGATTGCTGAGCCTGGGAGGTCGAGGCTGCAGTGAACTTTGATCATGACACTGCACTTCAGCCTGAGTGACAGAGTGAGACCCTGTCTCAAAAAAAAATACTGAATAGGCCAGGTGTGGTGGCTTATGCCTGTAATCCTAGCACTTTGGGAGGCAGAGGCAGGCAGATCACTTGAGGTCAGGAGTTCGAGACCAGTCTGGGCAACAGGATGAAACGCTGTCTCCACTAAAAATACAAACATTAGCTGGCCGTGGTGGCGCACACCTGTAATCCCAGCTACTTGGGAGGCTGAGGCAGGAGAATCACTTGAACCTGACAGGTGGAGGTTATAGTGAGCTGAGATTGTGCCACTGTACTCCAGCCTGGGCAACAGAGCAAGACTCCATCTCCAAAAAAAAAAAAAAAAAATTGAAAAAAAAATATATATGTAAAAGTGTATATATGTGTATAAATATGTATACATAAATGTATATACGTGTGTATATATATTCAAAGTAATTAAAATTAACTGCATTAAAAAATGCAGTTCCTCAAACTAGCCACTTTCAAGTGCTCACTAGCCTCATGTGATCAGTGGCTACTCCACTGAACTGCACAGATGGAGAACGTTTTCATCATCATCTCAGAAAGTTCTGTTCGGGAGCGAGAGCTGACCTTGGGAGCCGAGGCAGGCGGTGCCAGGCATTTCTACCCGGTGAGGTCCATCAGGAAGAGACAGCTAGGTCGGGGTGTGGCGTACCCATAGCACTTTGTGTGTGTCTGAGTGTTCCGGACACACGTCTTCAGCTTGTCAGGGGTGATGTATCTTCTAGAGGCCTCAGGTTGAGGCAGATCAGGAATCTTGACGTTAAACTGCCTTGAAGGATGGAGCGGCCCGGCTATAGACTGAATGGCTGCAGACTCCAGGGCAGCTCTGCCATGAGCTGGTGAGTCTGGCTGAAAACCTGGTTCTACCCGCATTTGGCTGGGGGATTTTGTGGCAAATGACTTCACCTCTTTGGGCCTCAGCTTCCTCCGCTGGAGAATGGGGATAAGCATCACCACCTCACAGGGATGTTGGGAGAACTGGATGCAAGAGGCCCGGCAAACAAGCAACAAATGCCTGTCATTGTTATTATTATTATTGCTGTTGACCTTGTCTTTGGACTTGCCCCATCTCCCACATTGCCCCCACCCCTTGTGACCCTGCTCAAGAGAAGTGTGTTTTCCCTGGAGGGATTTCCAATCCTCCACAGCCTCAATGTTCCTTAATGCCAGGAAGATTTCATGCTGGGTTCATGGGGTCAGAGTACCCTCAGAATCCACCTTCAATCCTTTTTTTTTTTTTTTTGAGACAAATTCTCACTCTCTCCCCCAGGCTGTAGTGCAGTGGCACGATCTCAGCTCACTGCAACCTCCGCCTCCCGGGTTCAAGCAATTCTCCCGCCCCAGCCTCCCTAATAGCTGGGACTATAGGCACGCGCCACCACGACCGGCTTATTTTTGTATTTCTAGTAGAGACGAGGTTTCACCATGCTGGCCAGGCTGGTCTGGAATTCCTGACCTCAGGTGATCCACCCACCTCGGCCTCCCAAAGTGTTGGGGTAACAGGTGTGAGCCACCGTGCCCGGCCATTCAATCCTTCCTGCAGTTTTGTAGTTTCCTTGGTCTGTCTCCTGGAGAGAGGTTGTTGCAAACCCAGCAGTTATTTCCAGGCATGGATTAAGCAAAGCCAGCTATTCTGGATTTTCCGGTGGCTGGATTCTACTCCCCCTCTGTCTACTTCCCTCCGTCCCTCCCTCCCTCCCCCTCTCTCTCTCTCTTCACCCTTTCAAACAAGGACTTGATTCCTTTTGTATTATTAAAAGAAGAGTCAAGGTTTAATGCAGAACTTTTAGTCAGTACTTAAAAGAGAATACAATTTAAACATGTTACAACAACCCAGACAGAAGTAGTCACTGCTGGTAACAGAGGTCTAGACTTCCATCCTGTCCTGCAGCCTTCATCCGGGCCTCTCCCCAGGCCCAGAGGGCAGATCGCGATTGGTCCAGCCATCCAGACGGTCCTATTCTTTTGGCCAGGGATTGGTTAAGCGGCGGGCAGCGCTGGTGAATGAGACCAGAAGAGACGCTGCTGGGTGAGGTTTCTCGTTCCTACAAAGGCTCACCCAGGTAGGGATGGGCAGCTTCTCTGGGTCTGAGTCTGGATGTGATGCCTGGAATGCAGCAGCCATCTTGGCACCAGAGGGTGATGCCAATATGTGGAGGAAAGCAGAACAAACAGCAGAACAGCAGAACTGGGCCCTGCATGCCATGCCCGGAGTTGAGCCAGACAATCCAGTTCTTTTTTTTTTTTTTTTTGAAGACGGAGTCTGACTCTTGTCACCCAGGTTGGAGTGCAGTGACTCGATCATGGCTTACTGCACCCTCCACCTCCCGGGTTCAAGGGATTCTCCCACCTCAGCCTCTTGAGTAGCTGAGATTACAAGCATGCATGACACGTCTGGCTAATTTTTTTTGTAGAGACAGGGTTTCACTATGGGCTAGTCTTGAACTCCTTACCTCAAGTGATCCACCCGCTGCAGCCTCCCATTACAGGCGTGAACAACTGCGCCCAGCCCATAATTTTTTTTAAAAAGTTAGATTTCAGTAGCATCGGCATTTTCACCACAAGCAATCAGTAACCCAGAGGCTTCTGGGACCTCACAGCTCCTCAAGGTGAGATCATATTGACCTGAAAAGATTCCCGACTCCCATGCAGGAGCAATGCGGAGGGAGGGTGTCCAGTGTTTTAGCCCCTTTATGATCTCCGTTATACCCCGCCCCCCACCAAGACTCTGATATGGATAGTTGCGGTTTTCTTAACCTTACTATAAGTTTATAGAACATCTATACCAAAATTCTGGGCCTACTCTCCATTCCTGGCTCTGTGGATCCCAAGGATGCCCCCTTCCTCCAGAAAGAGGTCATCACCTATGTCACTGGTGGGAACAGAACTCAGCACAACTTCTGGGAGGGTTCATTTGTCAATGTCTATCACAATGACAAGAAACAAACTCTTTGGCCCAGCAATTCCACCTCCAGGAGTGTGTCCTACACTCAGGTGTCGACATGAGCTAAATGACAGTGTGCATTGGCCAGGCATGGGGGCTTATGCCTATAAATCCCAGTATTTTAGGAGGCCGAGGAGGGAGGACTGTTTGAGCCCAGGAGTTTGAGACCAGCCTGGGCAAGATGGCAAGATTCCTGTCTCTAAAATAAATAAATAAATAAATAAATAAATAAAATAAATGACAGTGTCTAAAGTTATTCAGTACAACATTGTAATAGTAAAAGGCTGGAAATGATACAAACGCCTGTCCTTAGGGGCCTCGTTAAAAGAGCCCTGTAAATCCCTCCCATGGAATATGAGGTGGCTGTAGAACAACTAAGGTTGTAAGAACAACAACTCTGAATTACCAGAAACTGAGCAACAAAAGTAAGGTCCAGGGCGGGCACGGTGGCTCACATCTGTAATCCCAGCACTTTGGGAGGCCAAGGCAGGAGAAGCACTTGAGCCCAGGAGTTCCAGACCAGCCTAGGCAACATAGTGAGATGCCCATCTCTACAAAAATTTTTTAAAAATTTAGCCAGGTGGGGTGGTGCCCACCTATATTCCCAGCTATTCTGGAGGCTGAGATGGAAGGATCGTGTGAGCCCAGCAGGTCTAGGCTGAAATGAGCCATGATCACGCCACTGCACTCCAGTCTGGGCAACAAAGTGAGACTCTGTTTCTAAAATAAATAAACAAATAATAAATAAATAAAATGTACTATTCAATGGTTTTGCAATTAATTTTCTAAAATTGTGGTTAAAAAGAGATAACAGAAAATTTGCCATTTTAGCTATTTTTGAGTGTATGACTCAGTGGCATTCATTACATTCATAGTGTTGTGTAAAACTGGATATCCACGTGTAAAAGAATGGAGCTGGACCATTACACTCTAAACACAAATTAGAACGAATCCCTCATGTCTTTTTATAACTTCCAGTTTTGGGAAGTTTCTGTACTATCTTTTTTTTTTTTTTTTTTGAGAGGGAGTCTGGCTCTGTTGCCCAGGCTGGAGTGCAGTGGCCGGATCTCAGCTCACTGCAAGCTCCGCCTCCCGGGTTTACGCCATTCTCCTGCCTCAGCCTCCCGAGTAGCTGGGACTACAGGCGCCCGCCACCTCGCCCGGCTAGTTTTTTTTGTATTTTTTAGTAGAGATGGGGTTTCACCGTGTTAGCCAGGATGGTCTTGATCTCCTGACCTCGTGATCTGCTCGTCTCGGCCTCCCAAAGTGCTGGGATTACAGGCTTGAGCCACCGCGCCCGGCCTATCTAATTTTTAAAAATTAGCTTGGCATGGTGAGGGGCACCTGTGGTCCCAGCTACTTGGGAGGCTGAGGTGGGAGGATTGCTTGAGCTCCGGAGTTAGAGGCTACAATGAGCTATGATCATGCCACTGCACTCCAGCCTGGGTGACAGTAGACACTGTCTCTTAAAAAATTTTTTTGGAGAGGAAAAAAAAAACAAAAAAAGACAAGCTGTTCCTAAGGTGCCTGGGAATCCTAGCCCTCACAGCCTTCTTCATTTAGCGTCTTGCTTTCATGCCTCCGGTTCCATCCCATGTGGTGATGGTACACATGAAACCCGTCTCCTCCTTCATTTCCACAAGAGACCCCATTGCACACAGCCACTGGAGGTACAATAAATAAGTTTTAATGAGATTTTGGGCGCTGGAGAAAGACAAGGAGCTTATGTGCCACCAAAGCAACCAATGTTCCTTTGTCTCCCCAACTCTGTGGGGTCCCACTGGCCTCATCACCCCTTGAACCCTTTGCCACTGCCATCCTGCTGGTTCGTATCTCTTCCCCACACTTCTCTGTTCCCCACTCTTCCATCTCTGTCCACAGCAGATCCTCCGTCCCGCTTATTTTCTCTTGCAGACCAGCTCAGACTTTGTATTCTCATTTAGCATCTTGGCCCAAGGTCTTTTCTCCCTCAAGGTATTTTCCCAAACAATTTTCTTTATAAGAGGAATTCTGGTGTCTGCCCTCAAGATCATAGACCTTTTTAAAGTAAACTTATCAGTTGCATCTGAGCAGCTTGGCCTCCTGGGTCTTGGGTCGCATCCATCTTGGTCCTATAGGAGCGTGTCCTGAGCAACTGCAGTGCCACCTCCCCCTGCATCCCCTCCCCCTGGAGCTGGAAATAGCATTTGCTTCTTTTGTGGGTTATTTCCTGCCAGTCCCAGCTTGCTGGCTGCAGATGCTGGCCGAAAGTGGCGGCAGCTGACTACCTTCTTCAAGTTCACGTCCAGTAGTTGTCTCTGCTCCTTGGACACGCCCCAGGCAGCTGCTTGCGGCCTGAGTTGCAGCCTCTGGTGACCAGGGTCAGCGGCTATTTCTTGTAACCACAGAAGTCTGACGGATACAGAGAATTGGAAGCTCAAGGCCAGAGGCCAAGTTTTTACCAAAATTGTCTAGTGGTCCACACCCTTCTGTGTGGTCTGCTATGCAGTAGAGGCTTAACCTTGCCCAAACAAAGATGAGGCCCTTTATCCTCAGCTCCTGGGCATTCATCTCCAAGCCCTTGGAATATCCTGCTGGTAGCTGATCTGAGAGTCTTGGGCCACTCTGGGCCACATCATAAATGATGTGATTTATGGTGGGGGTCTTGGGCCACACGGTATTGGCTTGATGTATGAGGTCAGTCATGTGGGTGGTGAGCTGCTTAATTCGGCACTTTGGGAGGCCAAGGCAGAAGTATCACTTGAAGCCAAGAGTTCAAGACCAGCCTGGGCAACACAGGGAGACCTCATCTCTACAAAAAATAAAAAGATTAGCCAGACATGGTGGCACATACCTGTAGTCGTAGCTACTCAGGAGGCTGAGGTGGGAGGATGACTTGGAGTTGAGAAGTCAAGGCTGCAATGAGCTGTGATTTCACCACTGCACTCCAGTGGGACAACAGAGCCAGACCCTGTCTCAAGACAAACAAAAAACTCTGGACACAAAGATCTCGAGTGAGCTGCTCTGGTTGGCAGTACTTGCACGTCGTCACATGTCGTTGCTGTGAGAATCAGGTGCTGCCTCTATGGCTCCACTGGGAGACAGCAGCTGGTAGCCGGCGCCTCATCTCTCCTGGAGTGTGGGCTGTGCACCTCCTCCCTGTGCTGATCTTAATCCCTATCTTTTTACTGTAACAAGCTGTAACTGTGAGCCTAACAGCTTTCCTGAGTCTAGTGAGTCCTTCTAGCAAATGAATGGAGGGTGGTCTTGGAGACCTCTGAACTTGCACCTGCCCCCCTCGTTTTGAGGTCTGGCACAGGGAGGGAGGCTGGTCTCTTTGGAGGGGGTCTTCATCCATTGGGGCGGGGTCCAACTCCGGAGGCCCATATCCTTGCCAGCTCCAGTCTCTCTCCCTGCTCAGTCCCGACGGTGTCACCTTGTGCCCTCTGTCTGTGGATCCTGGGAAGAGCTGGCCTCTCTGCTCACATCTGAATAGGAGATATACTAGAAGAGGGTTTTCACACTTTAGCCTCGGGGCTCTTTTGAACAAAATCAAACACCTTCCCACCGAAGCCCAATGTGCAAAGAATGGCAGGTCCATCCCCTCCCCTCTCCCTGGAAGCCAGGGCGGTGCTTCTCAAGGTGTGGCCACGGGTGGAATTGAGGCGGGGTCGGGGGAGGGTGGATATTAAAATGCAGATTCCCTGGCCCTATCACAGACCAGACTGTCTGGGGCTGCGTCTTAGCAAACTCTACAGCGGATTCTGCCCAGCAGGAAGGGTTGGGAAATGCTGCTTGGGGCACCAGGAGAAAAGATCCAGGCTCTTGCGGGCATCTGGAGACGTCTGGTCTGTAGTCTGTGCAGACCCCACACCCTCCTTAGCTCCAGCACTGCACTTACCCCATTAGCCGAGGCGCTGGCATGCTCATTACCTGGGGAAATAGGAGGGGAAGTCGTCAGGAAGGCATAATGCTGGGAAGCATGGGAAGAAGACATGCCTGGGTGTCAGGGCCCTGAAAATGTCAAGTTCTGCCTCTGCTATTACATGCGGGCGCCATTTCCCTTAATGGTATACACGTGTGTGAGACAGGAATGGCGGGGGTGCTCTGTAAGGATCTGGTCATCCAGTTATTCACTTGGTTATTAAATATCCATAAATATCGAGCCTGGGCTCTAGAACCAGATGGATGGGTTCAAATTCCATCTCTGTCCTTTAGGAGCTGTGTGAACTTGGACAAGTGACTTAACCTCTCTGTGTTGCAGTTTCCTGGACTATTCAACAGGGGTGTATTTAGCAAATAGTAGTTATTATTCAGCAAATGGTAAATGTCTATTTTGTGCCAGGTACATTCTAAGTGCTGGGGACATAGCTGTGAACAAAAGAGATAAAAATGCCTGTTCTTGGCCAGGCGTGGTGGCTCACGCCTGTAATTCCAGCACTCTGGGAGGCTGAGGTAGGCAGATTGCTGGAGTCTAGGAGTTTGAGACCAGCTTGGGCAACACAGCGAAACTCCATCTCTACTAAAAATATAAAAAATTAGCCAGGCATGGGAGCGCATGCCTGTAATCCCAGCTACTCGAGAGGCTGAGGTGGGAGAATCACCTGAGCATGGGAGGTTGAGGCTGCAGTGAGCCAAGATCACACAACTGCACTACTCCAGTCCGGGCAACAGAGTGAGATCTTGTCTCAAAAAGAAACAAAAAACAAAAAACCTGCTCTTGTGCAGTTTATGTTAATAATAACAATAATAGGGTGGGCACAGTGGCTCACGCCTGTAATCCCAGCACTTTGGGAGGCCGAGGCGGGCGGATCACAAGGTCAGGAGATCGAGACCACAGTGAAACCCCGTCTCTACTAAAAATACAAAAAATTAGCCGGGCACGGCGGCGGGCGCCTGTAGTCCCAGCTACTCAGGAGGCTGAGGCAGGAGAGTGGCGTGAACCCGGGAGGCGGAGCTTGCAGTGAGCCGAGATTGTGCCACTGCACTCTAGCCCGGGGGACAGAGTGAGACTCTGTCTCAAAAAAAAAAAAAAAAAAAAAAGATAATAATAGTAACAATAATAGTAATAACAATCATAGCTAATCCATACCCGGTATGTGGCTTACAATGTGGCACCTGCTGTGTTAAGTGTTTTACTACATTATGAGGTACCGTCACCCCATTTTACAGATGAGGAAACTGAGTCATACAGATTAAGCTATTTGCCTACAGTGACATCACTAATCAAGCAGTAGCTTGAGTGCCCAGATACAGGCAGTCTGGCTCTGGAGTTGACACATTGAATCACGCAGCAAACACTTCCTCGAGTGCCTCTTTTATGCCCAGCCCAGTGGTAGGTGGTCCTGGGGACATAGTCATGACAGTGACAGCCTCAGGTTTGCTCTCTTGGGGCTCACAGTCCACTGGGGAAGACAAACAAGTCCCCCACAGTGATGACCCAGAATGGGCAAGGCTGGGGTGGGAGAGCCTAGTGGATCCTTGGCCCATGCTTGGGGGTCAGGGAGGGCTTCCTGTAAGAGGCAGCATCTGTCCGGGATGTGAGGCAGCAGCTTTGTTTAGTGATTGAGGGAAAAGCTTGGTAGTCAAAGATCTGGCTTCTTCTCTCCATCAACCACTTTCCAGCTGTTTGACCATTAGCAGGTAACTTCATCTGTCAAACAAATATTTCCTCCTCTGTAAAACGGGGCTCATGGGAAAACCACTTTGCTGGGTGCTTCTTGATGAGATTGTACAGGCCAGGTGTGGTGGCTCACGCCTGTAATCCCAGCACTTTGGAGGCTGAGGTGGGTGGATCACATGAGGCCAGGAGTTCGAGACCAGCCTGGCCAACATGGCAAAACCCTGTCTCTCCTAAAAATACAAAAATTAGCTGGGCACGGTGGTGCATGCCTGTAATCCCAGCTACTCGGGAGGCTGAGGCATGAGAATCACTTGAACCTGGGAGGTAGAGGCTACAGTGAGCCAAGATCGTGCCACTGCACTCCAGCCTGGGCGACAGACAGAGAGCCTATCTCAAAAATAAATAAATATATAAATAATAAAAAAAATTAGAAATTGAAATCGAGGGGGTTACACACACAAAGTGGCACGTAGACGGTGCTCAGCAAAGTATCGCTCCTTTGATTACAGAATTAGCTGGCGCACTTCTCCAGAAGGAGCCATGGGAGGGTGCTCCAGGCAGGGGAATAGCCTGTGCAAATCTCGAGGTGTGACAGCATCAGACCCTTTTAGAGCTGAGGATCAGAGGTGCCAGTTCCTGCCAACTTCTCTTAGGAGTCACTCCTGAACAAGGCAGATGGAGTAAGGCTGAGGGGTTAGGCATTATTTCACCCTCTATCCATCTGGCAGGGACTCCCACATCACCTGAATTAAATTCCAAAGTCCCTACCACAGCCTTAAGGCCCTATATGCTCTTCTCCCACTCTGTAAATAAGATTTGTAAATGAACCAGTGAACGAGACTCCCTGGCTCTGCACCGTCATCGGTCAAATGGGGGAAACCTCATGGCAGTGGGGTGATGATTCAGTGAGAAGCACATGGGAAGGACTCAGCACAGAGCCCAGCACATAGTAGGTGCTCAATTATGGCAGCTCTGGTGATGCTTACTCGAGGGAGACAGATGATGGCACCAAAGGAACTCACGGGAACATCTGGACCGATAGAAATAAAGCCCGATCCCCAGGAGGGTCAGAAGAATCACGATTCCCAGAATCAGGAAGATGATGACGTTACTGGACATGCCTGAGTGCTCACTGGGAGGTCCTTCTGAAAGACAAGGAAACAGGTATTTAGGTAAGAAAACTCTTGGGGTTTATCCCTCATTCTTGAAATGGCATCTCAAATTTCCTTGGGGAGCCGCCACTCCACCTGCCTCAGTCTATTTAATTCAGGTGGACTGGATCCCAACCTCTGGTTCCTAGAATGGGACTTTGACACAGGCCTGGCCAATCAGAATATTCCATTCTCCCTGGCTGCTATGATTGGTTCATAGGTGGGCTGTGGCCTAAGCTGGGCCAATGAGAGCCAGCCCTGGGACTTTGGCTACAGTTATTGAAAGTGGTGTGTTTTTTTCTCCTGCTGTGGCTATTGTGGTAGGATGTAAGCCTGTCGCTGCTGAGGGCCATCTTGCTTCAAAGCCTGCCTGGGAATAAAGCCAGTATAACAAAAAGAGACAAGAGATGTACAAAATAAAAGTTTCTGGGTTACATGGTTGGAGCCCCTGGATCTAACCATAAACTGAAGGTGAATTTTCAATACAGTCTTGTTTTGTTTTTTTGTTTAGACTACTTTGTGTTTCTGTCAATTGCAATTGATAGAGGTCTGCCTAATACATTTGGAAAGGCCTGAGTCCCTGAGAGAGAGGGATTCCACATCTATCCCAACCTGTGTGTGGGGAGGGAGTGTATTCAGGCAGCTGAACAACAGTACCAGTGGTATAGGTATGGAGTTAACAGGGGAGTACAACTGGCCCCACTGGTCCTTTTGTGAGAAGGCTTAGGAGAAGGATGGGAGCCAGAGAGCACTGGAGAGGGAACCCTGCCTTGACCTCTTCCTTTGGTCCCTGTTCTCCCGACCCAGGGAGTTCCTCACCTTTGACCTGGACGGTCAGTTCTGCCTGGCGAGCTCCTAGGGCATTGGTGACGTTGCAGATGAAAGTTGTGTTGATTGGTTTGTCCACAGGACGGATCAGGAGCTGGGCGCCCTGGGCCACAGCGAAGGGTGGCAGGGGACCCATGGTCCTGGGAGCGACAGAAAGGTGAGGAGGTGGCCTCTGCTGCAGGTCCGGAGTGACAGTGATTGAGCACTCACTGCGTGCCAGGAACCCTCACACCCTCTATGGCATAAGCGGAGAGCAACTCTGGAGGCACCGCAACTCTTCCCTTCCTCTCATGCCCACACCCAACCCATCAGCCAATCCTGTCGGCCCCGCCTTAAGATCTACCCAGAATCCCACCGCTCCTCAGGGCTTCCAGGGCCACCTCCCTGCTCTGGCGCGGTGCATCCGGGCCCCCAGCAGCCGCCTCCACACTGGGCTCTGTTTCTGCCCTCGCCCCCTCATCTTTCCCCACATGGCCACCAGAGGTCGCCTGTGAACCCTAAGTCAGTTCCCATCCCTCAGCTCAGTACCCTCTGGCGGCTCAGCCTGACTCAGAGTTCAACAGAAGTCTTCTCCTGTCACAGGCCCCACGTGATCTGGTCCCTGCTACCTCTGCCCACGTTTTCCATTACTCTCCCCTTTGCTTCAGCCTCTGCATCCACAGTGGCCTCCTTGTTGGTCCTCAAACTCTCCAGTTAGGTGTCCGGTGTGTTTGCTTATGCAGGGACTGATGGATAGAAATGGGTTTGCCCATGCTGTTCCCTCTGCCCGAATGCTTTCCCCCCAGGTACCCGCAGAGCTCACCCTCATCTCCTTCAGGCCTCTGCTGGGATGTCACCTTAGTAACACCTCACTTGGCCACCCTATTTCTTTTTTTTTTTTTTTTTTTTTGAGACGGAGTCTGGCTCTGTCGCCAAGGCTGGAGTGCAGTGGCCGGATCTCAGCTCACTGCAAGCTCCGCCTCCCAGGTTCCCGCCATTCTCCTGCCTCAGCCTACCGGGTAGCTGGGACTACAGGTGCCCGCCACCTCGCCCGGCTAGTTTTTTGTCTTTTTTGGTAGAGACGGGGTTTCACCGTGTTAGCCAGGCTGGTCTTGATCTCCTGACCTCATGATCCGCCCTCCCAAAGTGTTGGGATTACAGGCTTGAGCCACCGCACCCGGCCTGCCACCCTATTTCAACTGTGACGATCACCCTTCCCATTCCCTTCTCTCTTTTATTTAATTATTTTTTTTTGAGACAGGGCCTCACTCTGTCACCCAGGTTGGAGTGCAGTGGCGCCATCTTGGCTCACTGCAACCTCCACCTCCTGGGTGTACAGAATCTCCCCACCTCAGCCTCCTGAGTAGCTGGGACTACAGGTGTGTGCCACCACACCTGGCCAATTTTTGTATCTTTTTTGGTAGAGATGGGGTTGTGCCATGTTGGCCAGGCTGGTCTCGAACTCCTAGCCTCAAGTGATCCTCCCATCTCTGCCTCCCAAGGTGCTGGGATTACAGGCATGAGCCACGACACCCAGTCCCATTCCCTTCTCTGCTTTATCTTCTCCATGGTATTTATCACCATTGCATACACACTACACACTTTATGACTTTATCTTGCTTCTTGTTTCTTTCACCATTATAATGGAAGCTCCATATGGGGAGGAAATTTGGTCTGTTTTATTGACTCGCATATGTTGGTTAGTTGTACCTGGCTTACTTACTACAGTAAGTAGTCAAGGAACACTGGTTTAATGAACAGAGGTGGAGGAGATGGAAGCATCGGGCTTTGGGCACTCTGCAGAGCTGGGATGCAAATGCAGCCATCCGGATCAAGAGCCTGAATTGTGGCACTTTGAGGCAGGACAGTAAAGGCACCGTCATACCAATCGAAAACCTTTGACCAGCAATTCCTTCCACTGACAACTGCTGACAAGTGACCACTGGGGATGGTCACGACCATGGCATATGCAGAGTTGAAAATGGAAAATGACATCTGTGTCCTCTACTGGGGACTGGTTAAATAACTGATGTCATCCACATATGTTGGAATCCCTTCCCTGCCCTTTGGGAGGCCCAGGCGAGAGGACTGCTTGAGTACAGGAGTTCAAGACCAGCCTGGGCAACATAGTGAGATCCTGTCTCTATTCTTAAAAAATTTTTTTTTTTATTAAAGTGATGGAATTCCAGCAACATTGAAAAAGGGGCCAGGTTAGCCAGGCGTGGTGGTGTGTGCCTGTAGTCCCAGCTATCTGGGAGGCTGAAGCTGGAGGATCACTTGAGCCCAAGAGTTCAAGGCTGCAGTGAGCTGTGATTGTGCCACTGCATTGCAGCCTGAGCAACAGAGTGAGGCCCTGTCTCAAAAAACAAACAAACAAACAAACAAACAAAAAACAGGGGATCTGAGGGTGCTCTGAAGTGCATAATATGATTGATGGATGAATGCAGGGACCGAAGGAATCACAGAAACATGATAAAGCAAGCACAGTAAAATGTTAGTGGGGGAATTCACGTGGTGGAATCTTAAGTGTTCACTGGAAAATTCCTACGATTTTTCTGTATGTTTGACAGTCTTCCTAATACAACGTGGGGGAAAATGGAGTGTAGATCTCTGTGCTTTGACATGGGAAGGTATTCACAAGATACCGGAAAAGTTTCAAAATTATATGTATAGCATAATTCCAGTCTTTGTTTAGAAACAGAGAAAAAAGACAGAAGGATGTATAATAAGTGGTCACTGGGTATTTCTGGAGGTGGCTGGGTACACTTGACTATAGGTGCTTCTTTATTCTTTTTTCTCATAACTAATTTGGTTGATATTTCTACAGTGGACACAAGTTACTTTTATAATAAGGAAAAAGACGTAAGGCTGGGCGAGGTGGCTCACACCTGCAATCCCAGCACTTTGGGAGGCTGAGGTGGGTTGACTGCTTGAGCCCAGGGGTTGGAGACCAGCCTGGGTAATGTGGTGAAACCCTGTCTCTGCAAAAAAATACAATGAAATTAGCTGAGTATGGTGGCGTGTGCCTGTAGTCCCAGCTACTCAGGAGGCTGAGGCGGGAGGATCACCTGAGCCCAGGGAGGTCCAGGCTGCAGTGAGCTATGATCACACCGCTGCACTCCAGCCTGGGCGACAGAGCCCCTTCTTAAAAAAAAGAAAAAAAGGCGGTTCAGTAAAATTATGTATTATAAAATTTTGTATTATCCCTTTGCCTTTTTCTCATCCTGCTCTTGACCCCAGTTTCAGTATGAATCTGGAGAAATCTTATTGCTGTGAGCCTCAACTTTCTCATCTAGACAATGGGGATAGTACTTGCTCCATCCAGAGATAACCAAGTAGGTTACACAAGGTGACGGTGAGGTGGTTACAGTCTAGAGTGGGGGTGTCCAATCTTTTGGCTTCCCTGGGCCACACTGGAAGAAGAACTCTCTTGGGCCATACATAAAATACACTAACACTAATGATAGCTGATGAGCTAAAAAAAATTTGCAAAAAAAAATCTCGGCCGGGCGCGGTGGCTCAAGCCTGTAATCCCAGCACTTTGGGAGGCCGAGACGGGTGGATCACGAGGTCAGGAGATCGAGACCATCCTGGCTAACACGGTGAAACCCCGTCTCTACTAAAAAATACAAAAAACTAGCCGGGCGAAGTGGCGGGCACCTGTGGTCCCAGCTACTGGGGAGGCTGAGGCAGGAGAATGGCGTAAACCTGGGAGGCGGAGCTTGCAGTGAGCTGAGATCCGGCCACCGCACTCCAGCCTGGGCGACAGAGTCAGACTCAGTCTCAAAAAAAAAAAAAAAAAATCTCATAATGTTTTAAGAAAGTTTAGAAATTATGCGGCCTGCAGGTTAGACAAGCTTGGCCAAGAGGCGGAGGACCAGCTTTGGAGCCAGGGCTGATTCAAGGGCCGCTTCTGCCCTCTCGTGGCTGGTCTTTAACCTGGGCATGACAACAGCTGCTGACTCTGCACAGCATGGGGTCACGTGGGATTCCGGGGAAGTACCGGGCACAGAGCAGGCACACCCCAAGAGCAGGTGCATCCACCAGCCAGGATTAAACCACCTGCTAAACGCCTCAACTGGAAAACATAGATGTCAAAACAGAGATGCCCCCCCATTGGGGGACCCCGAAGTCAACCTCCTCTTTTTTTCTTTTCTGAATCCCCCTGCTCTCTTAGACCAGGATTCCAGGCCCCCAGACTCTCCTCCCTCAGACCCAGGGGTCCAGGCCCAGCCCCTCCTCCCTCAGTCCCAGGAGTCCAGGCCTCCAGCCCCTCCTCCCTCAGACCCACAAATCCACACCCCCAGCCCCTCCTCCCTGAGACCCAGGACTCACGTGCTCCAGTTGTAGCCTGTGGGCTCTGGGTTGCTGCGAGCGTCGCAGGTCAGGGTGGCCTCATTCTGGCTGAGGTACCAGTTGTTATCATAGCCAGAGATGGATACCTCTGGGGGGTCTGCAGGAAATGGACACAGAGGTTCAGAGACAGGGAGACTTTGGGGAGCTGAGGGCTATGTGGGATTCACATCACTGCAGGAAAAGGCCTGGGGATATTTGGAAAACAGCGGGAGCTGGAGAGGCCTAGGAGGAGTCTAGGTAGATGGGGTGCCGCAGAGAGCAGAAGCCTGGGAGTCTGTGGTCACTGGGCACATGGAGAGGGCTTCTGAGGACCTGCTTTTCTCCACTAGCTTTCCTGGGTGGCCCGGACCAGGCATGTCTTGGGTGTCCTGCGGGAAAAGGCCTCCTCCTTTTCTCACTCATAGGCAATGACCACTCATAACACACGGCAGTGTATTCAAGACTCCGACAAGTCCTGCGGGAAAGAGTCCTGGATAACCCTGCTCTAGGCTGCTGCTCAGCCATCCCAGATGTGATTTCAATGTCCTCAGGGGGCAGGCCAATGGGACAGGGTTTTTTGGGGGGCGAGGGGTAGGAGTCAGTGTAGATCTCCTCCTCGCTCAGACCCAGTGACAGTGTTGAGGGACTCCAGGATAGACAGTACCTGAGGAAATCTGTGTACCACTTGCCTGGTGGGGGAGCAGGCAGTATAGACAATGATGGGAGGAACACTATGAATGATGCCTAGAAGAGCTTGTGTGGATATTACTGATGGGCTCAGTGTAGACAGGATATTGGAATATTACAGTAGATGCTACATTGTCAGGCCAGTGTTGAAAATGTAGTGGTGGGGGTGAGATCACCCCCACCCCAGGAGCTGGTGAAATTAAGACAGGCCCTGTGTGTGTGTGTGTGTAGACAGTATTTGGATGAGCCAGTGTAGACAATGTGGGAGCTTAGTCTAGATCTGCGCTGTCCAATGTGGCACCTACTGGCCACATGTGACCATTGAGCACGCGAAATATAGCCAGGCTGAAATACACACCAGATTTCAAAGGCTTTACTAGGGCAAAATAAATGGGAAAGATCTCAAGAATAATTAAAAAAAACAATTACAAGTTGAAATAATATTTTGGGTATATTGGGGCAATTATTAAAATTAACTTTGGCCAGGCTCATGCCTATAATCCCAGTACCTTGGGAGGTTGAGGCAGGAGGATCGCTTGAGCCTAGGAGTTTGAGACCAACCTGGGCAACATAGGGAGATCCTGTCTCTATAAAAAATAAAAATAGGCTGGGTGTGGTGACTCATGTCTGTAATCCCAGCATTTTGGGAGGCCAAGGTGGGTGGATCATGAGGTCAGGAGTTTAAGACCAGCCTGGCCAACGTGGTGAAACCCCATCTCTGCTACAAATACAAAAATTAGCTGGGCACTGTAGCCAGGGCTTGTAATCTCAGCTATTCAGGAGGCCCAGGCAGGAGAATCGCTTGAACCTGAGAGGCGGAGGCTGCAGTGAGCCGAGATCACGCCACTGCACTCTAGCCTAGGTGACAGAGCAAGACTCCGTCACACACACACACACACACACACACACACACACGAAAATTAGTTGGGCATGGTGTCACATGCCTGTAGTCCCAGCTACTGAGGAGACTGAGGCTGAGGTGGGAGGATCAATTAAGACCAAGAGATTGAGGCTGCAGTGAGCTGTGCCACCGCACTCCAGTCTGGGTGACACAGTAAGACCCCGCCTCAAATAAATAAATAGATAAATAAATAAACAAATACATTTCATCTCTTTCTTTTCTTTTTTTGATTTTGAGACAGAGTCTTGCTCTGTTGCCCAGGCTGGAGTGCAATGGCGCGATCTTGCTCACTGCAACCTCGGCCTCCCAGGTTCTAGCAATTCTCCTGCCTCAGCCTCCCGAGTAGCTGGGATTATAGGCACCTGTCACCATGCCTGGCTAATTTTTGCATTTTTTGAGACCAGCCTGGCCAACATGGTGAAACCCCGTCTCTGCTACAAATACAAAAATTAGCTGAGGCAGGTGGCTCACTTGAGGTCAGGCTGGTCTGGAATGCCTGATCTCAGGTGAGCCACCTGCCTCAGCCTCCCAAAGTGCTGGCGTGAGCCACCGTGCCTGGTCTCTTTCTTTTAACTTTTTAATGGGGTGGCTGCTGGAGAATTAAAAATCCTATATGCAGCTTGCGTGCTATTTCTGTTAGACAGCACTGGTTAGAGAGTCCCTGGGGCTGTCAGTGGAGATAAATGTGTGGTTGTCAATGTCGATGACGCCATGAGGGAGCTGCTGGAGGTAACGCTGTGCAGGAGAACCAGGACAGATGCTGTCAGGGGCCGTGCAGACAGAACACAAGGAGGCCAGTGTGGTGATGTGGGACGAGACTCAACAGCCTGTAAGTGAGCCAGTGTAGACAACATTGGGCAGAGGAGCATGGAGACTACACTGGGGGACTCTGCAGACACTGCTGAGGGGAGCCAGCACAAACAACGTGGGAAGATCAATGCAGCCAGCACCCGGCAGAGATGGTCGATCGTGGCTCAGGGGAACTGGTCGATACAATGTGGGAGGTGAATGCAGACAGTTCTCCAGGGAGTCAGTGTAGACAGTGTCGAGGGGCACTTTAGAGAGTGCCTAGGAGAACCAGTGTAGAAAAAGTGGGGTGTTTATGTAGACAGCGGTCACAGGAGCCAGTGTAGACACCATGTGAGACAGTGAAAACACCCCACAGCTGACGGCTGAAATAGCTGGTGTAGACAATGGGGATAGTGCTGTCTGTGGCCCAGAAGAGCCAATGTAGACAATGGTAAGGCAGCGTAGAAAATGGACAAGAGGCCAGGTGCAGTGGCTCACGCCTATAATCTCAGCACTTCGGGAGACTGGGGCGGGAGGATCACTTGAGCCTAGGAGTTTGAGACCAGCCTGGGCAACATAGCAAAACTCTCTCTACAGAAAATTGTAAAATTAGCTGGGCATGGTGGCTGTACCTGTAGTCCCAGTTACTTGGGAGGCTGAGGGGGGAGGATCACTTGAGCCTGGAAGGTTGAGGCTGTAGGAGCCATGCTCATGCCCCTACACTCCAGCCTGGGTGACAGAGTGAGACCCTGTCCAAAGGAAAAAAAAAAAAAGGCCGGGCATGGTGGCTCATGCCTGTAATTCCAGCACACTTTGGGAGGCCGAGGCAGGCAGATCACCTGAGGTCAGGAGTTTGAGAACAGCCTGGCCAACATGGTGAAACCTTGTCTCTATTAGAAATACAAAAATTAGACAGGTGTGGTGGCATGTACCTGTAATCCCAGCTATTTGGGAGGCTGAGGTAGGAGAACCACCTGAACTTGGGAGGCAGAGGTTACAATGAGCCGAGACTGTGCCACTGTACTCCAGCCTGGGTGACAGAGTGAGACTTTATTTCAAAAAAAAAAAAAAAAAAGAAAGAAAGAAAGAAATGGACAAGGGAGTGGGTGTAGACAAGAAGGGCGGCAGTGCTGATTGTGGCCAGGAGAACCAGTGTAGCAATGTGGGGAAAGTCATTGTGGATAGTTGCCTGGGGAAGCAGGTGTAGGCAGTTTGGGGGCAGTGTAGACTGTGCTCAAGGGAGTCAGCAGAGTGTGGGGTATCCGTGCAGACAGTGGCTAGAGGAGCCAGGGCAGGCAATCTGGGTACCAGCATTGACTATGGCCCGAGTAAATTGGTGTAGGCAATAGGGACAGTGTTGTTTATGGCCCAGGCGAGCTGGTGCAGACAATGGAGGTGGGTCGTGTAGACAGGAGTCAGGGGAGCCAGTGCAGATGAAGGAAGCAATGCCTACAGTGCCTTGGGGAGTCAGTGTAGACAGTGGTGGGGGCAGCCTGGCAGGGGATCTTGCCGTCACTGACTCGGGCACACTCACAGTAGATGGTGAGGTTCACAGTCAGCAGCTGAGGCTTCTCAAAGCTCTCGTGCTCCACCTTGCAGGTCACACTCTTGCCGTCCACCTGGCTTGAGGGCACCAAAATCCAGAGGCTGGTGACAGTGACTGTGCCAGACAGGAACCCTGGCGCCTGGCTGGTATTGGGCATCCCGCCCAGGTCTGAGTGCCAGGTGATGTGGGCCGGCGGGCGACCCCCTGTGGAGACGCAGCGGGCCACGGGCACCGGCTTTCCAGTGAGCTGGACCTTCTGAACCTCAGCTGTGTTCTGGGGCTTGGCTGGGAAGAGGAACAAAAGCAACAGGTCATTCAATGAACCCCTCCGTGGTAGAAGGAGGCATTCATTAAGGGTACAGGATGGCATGGTGGCTGGGTGGGGTGGCTCATGCCTATAATCCCAGAACTTTGGGAGGCTGAGGTTGGTGGATCACTTGAGGTCAGGAGTTCGAGACCAGCCTGACCAGGGGAAACTGTCTCTACTAAAAATGAGCCAGGGTGTGGTGGCACACACCAGTAATCCCAGTTACTTGGGAGGCTGAGGCTGGAGAACTGCTTGAACTTGAGAGGTGGAGGTTGCGGTGAGCTGAGATTGTCACTGCTCTCCAGCCTGGGCAACAGAGCGAGAATCTGTCTCAAAAAAAGAAAAAGAAAAAAAAAAAAGGATACAGGATGGCATGGTTTAAACCCCTGCTGTGTCCCTGAGCAGCTGGGTGGTCTTGGGCAAGTCTGTGCCTCAGTTTCCTTGTCTGTCGACAGGGGTAGTGATGGCACCATAGGCAATGAGAATATGCAGGTAAAGCTCTCAGAATGGCACATAGTAAGTGCTCCATAAATACTGTTTGCTGGAAAGTGCTGGGGCCCAGCAGTGACCAAAATAGCCCTGGTTCTGCCCTCATGGGTACAGTCCAAGGGGGCAGACAGACTCTTTCCTAGGCACTGATGACTCGGAGAGGGCAGGGCTGGGAAGGGGAAACCCAAAGGGGGTTATCCTAGTCTGGGGCTCAGTGGAGGAGAGGAAGCCTGAGCCCTGAAGTTGAGAAGGGAAGTGACTTGCCCACGGTGACACAGCTGTAAGCAGCAGAGCTAGGCTTTCACATAAGGTCTGTCTGACTCCAAAACTACCTTGACCATCTCTTAATCATCATCCTGGTGATTTCCAAACCTGGAACTTGCTTCCCCATCATTACCTGTATTATTTACCGAAGATTTCTCCTTAACTTGACTCGCTGTTTCTGTTTTACCCTCATCCTAAACCATGATACCTGGAATCCCAGGCTTGTTGGAGCGACAAGAGCTGCCTGTGGTCGGGTGTTGTGTGCCAGGCACAGTTCCAAGCCCTTGACATTTCATGAGTTTCTCATGCACAGGCCTGGAATAGTTCTTGGCACATAAGCTTAAAAAAACCAAACCAAACAAAACAAAAACAAGTTGGGCGTGGTGGCACATTCCTGGAATTCCAGCTACAGGAGGGTAGGAGCATCCCTTGAGTGCAGGAGTTCCAGGCTGCAGTGAGGACCTACTGTGACCACACCACTGCACTCCAGCCTGGGCGACAGAGCTAAACTCTGGCTCAAAAAAAACAGGGTCAGTTTTCTTGAATCCTCATGGTGATCCCCATCCCACAGATGAGGAAACTGAGGCACAGAGACTTCTTGCTCAAGTTCTAAGAGGAGGGCCTCATGGAGCTCATGAAAATGAAAGCAGATCCCCTCCTCTTTTGGGTATCAGGATCCTTGCTTTCCTGTCTGTCTGTTTCAACTTTCTCCTTTTTCACCAAATAAAGTAACAGTAACTGACAGCTCTAAGGGGCTCACATGGGCCAGAGGTGAAGCTCTAAGGCTGCACCGGGACACTCAGGACAGCTTTCCAAGGGTGATACTATTGTCACCAACCCTTTTACAAATGAGGAAAGGAGGGGCCCAGAAGAGGCCACCCAGGCCTCCTCCCTTCCTTTTGGGTCCCCTCCCAGCTCCCTTTCCAATACACACCTTCCTCTCCCTAAGGGCCTTCTAACCCGAGGCTTGGGGGTCCTTACTCCAGGAGATCTCTGCTCCCTTCCTGCCCTGCAGCCTCTCCCCCCATGTGCTCCCCCCACTCCACCCCCATCATTGCGCTGCCCCTCCTTTTGTCCCCAGGGAATCTGCTGTGGAGGGAATCCCCCTCCCTCCCAGGCCTCCCCACTCTTTGCTGACTTCCCTGATCCTCCCACCAAGTCTCCACCTTTCATTCAGCCTCCCCAAAGCCCCTGCTCACCAAGCACTCGGAGCCAGATATCCACGCTCCTGCTGCCCTGTGGGAACGTGACGAACAGGCAGGTGTAGTTGCCTTCATCCTCGACGCGCAACCCGAACATCCTCAGTGAGGCATCCCGCAGCTCTGTGCCCAGTCTGGCGGCCACGAATTCCAGCCGTTTGGGCTCCGAATAGTTGGGGCCCTGCGTTTGGTGGAAGACGGCCATGCTGCCGGATTCACCATGCCGCGACCAAGTCAGCTGTGACACGTGCGTCACCTCCATGCCGGGCACCTGTAGGTAGCAGGGCAGCGTCACGGAGTCGCCCAAGAAGCCGGGCACCTGGGTGGGCGCCTGCACGACGATGTCCCCTGCGGAGAACCGAAGAGAAGGTGTCAGACCCGGGGCGTTCCTGGGCTAGATAGTGAGGGGCTCCGGGAGCCCGGGCACCTGGGCGTGCAATTACATGCTGGGGCCCTGGAGCCCTGGTGGACGGTGGGGTGTGGGGGGAGGGGGGACTGGGGCACTAGTTGGGGTCAAGGCAGGCGAGGAGGTAAGGGCGTCCGGGATGGTCTGCAACTTGGCCGTGTTCCTTCACTTTGGCTATTTATTACTATATTTCTTCTATTATTACCGTATTTCCCTTAATCTCAACATCACTGATTTTAAAAATTGTGGTAAATATTGTGGTTAAAAAACTAAATTTACCATTTAAGCCATTTAAAGCATACAGTTCAGTGGCACTACGCACATTTCACAATGTTGTGCAACCGTCACCATTATACAGCTCCAGAACTTTTTCTTTTCTTTTTTTTGAGACGGAGTCTCGCTCTGTCGCCCAGGTGGAGTGCAGTGGCACGATCTCTGCTCATTGCAAGCTCTGCCTCCGGGGCTCAAGCAGTTCTCCTGCCTCAGCTTTCTGCGTAGCTGGATGACAGACTCCCATCACCACACTCGGCTAATTTTTTAATTTTTTTTTTTAGCAGAGATGGGGTTTCACCATGTTGGCCAGGCTGGTCTTGAACTCCTGGCCTCAAGTGATCCTCCTGCCTTGGCCTCCCAAAGTGCTGAGATTACAGGTGTGAGCCACCGCACCTGGTCCAGAACTTTTTCATCACACTGGTATCTTAGCTTTCACACACCATGACTGTTGTTATTTACAGCACAATTGCCATTAGGGGTTAGAATACCCCCAATGTAGAAAATGGGGAGAAATCCTGGATCTTCAAATCCATGAAAGGCTGTATTATTACTCTGGGTAGGTCTTGGCTGGAAGAATGTGGGGGATCGTGGCACAAGAGGAAGGCAATTATAGTGAGGCTTCAGGCCGGTTACTTAACCTGTCTGATTCTTTTTCCTAGTTTGTAAAATGAGACTTAGAACAGTGCACACTCACAGGGTGCTGACACAGATCAGGGGCTATTCTGGGTGCTTCACATATATCTTGGCATTTAATCTTCAAATAGCCCCCTGAGGCCAGCACTACTGTTAACATCATTTTACAGACAGGGAAACTGACACAGAGTATAGCGTCCTCCAAGTCATACAGAGGTTTAGTGGCAGAGGTGGGATTTGAACTCGGGTGGTCAGAGACTGACCTCTAATCCCCCAGGTCCTATATAAAAATCTTTCTGCTAAGGGCCCTAGCACATAGTAGGTCCTCAACATGTGTCAGTGCTTATTGACACTAATAAACATAGTCTTATGCATTCTTTTTTATTTTTTAATTTTTTTAATTTTTATTTTTTTTGTGTGTGTGCGGTATTTATTTCAAATGTTTGTTAAAACAGCACTGTTATTTCTCAGGACAAGAGCAAAGATCACCCCCTGCAGAAGCTTGGGAACTATGTACAGAACTTTATAGAACAAAGGCAATACTTTAGCTTAAGCCTGTCTGCTGACCAGAGAATGGAATTCTGTGTGGACTGAAGGAACAAAAGGAAACTAGGCAGGAGAAGGAAGAAAAGTGCCCATCTGAATAAAACTTCAGCTGCTATCAGGGCATATCTTCTGGTGGTCACAGATTGTAGGCTGTTTTTTGGAAGATTCGGGTTCAGCACAGGATTCCATTTGTCTACTTGGCTATACCCCCGGCTGAGGTGCCATGAGGTCGATGTCACTCCAGTTCCTGGCCAGCCAAACTCCGGCAGCAGAGTCCCAAATTTAGTATCAAGTTCCTCCAGAAGTCATTCCTATCAGTGGCAAAGCGGTGTACGCCCCAAAGCCAATCTCCCACATTGTCCGGTATTTTGGGAGTTTCATTAGCCGAGCCAGCAGCGCTCACCTGGACCCCACAGGAAGCCATAGTAGCAAGCTTCGCATGGGCCTCAGTGGAGGTTTCTTTTTTATTTTTAAATTTTTATTTAGCTAATTATTTTTGTAGTGATGGGGTCTTGCCATGTTGCCCAGGCTGGTTTTGAATTCCTAAGCTCAAGTGATCCTCCCACCTCAGCCTCCCAAAGTGTTGGGATTACAGGCATGAGCCACTGTGCTTGGCTGCAATCAGCCTGGGCAGCATAGAGAAACCCTATCTCTAACAAAAATACAAAAAAATTAGCCAGGTGTGGTGGTGAGCACCTATAATCCCAGCTACTCCAGAAGCCACAGTGAGAGGATCAGTTGAGCCTGGGAAGTCCAGGTTGCAGTGAGCCGGGATTGTGCCACTGCACTCCAGCCTGGGCAACAGAGCAAGACCCTGTCTCTCTCTCTCATACACACATATACACAATAAATATATATATACACACACACAAAATATATAAATACATAAAATATATATTTATTTACTCATTAAATGTACAATAAAATATATTTTATTATATAGATAACATGTTATAAATATAATATATTTCATATTTACTAAGAAATATATTGTACATTATGATATATTATTATTTATATAATACATAATATATAAAATTATATATTATTTGTATTATATAAATAATAATATATAATATATATATAAAATATATAAAATATATATAATATATATATTTATCAGGAGACCAGCCTGGCCAACATGGTGAAATCCTGTCTCTGCTAAAAATACAAAAATATTAGCCAGGCATGGTGGCACATGTCTGTAATCCGAGCTCCTCGGGAGGCTGAAGCAGGAGAATCGCTTGAACCCGGGAGGAGGAGGCAGCAGTGAGACAAGATCAGGACATTGCACTCCAGCCTGGATGATGGAGTGAGACTGTCTCAAAATTAAAAAAAAAAAAAAAAAAAAAAATGAATGAATGGCCAGTCCCTTGGAGTCAGACACTGGGGGTCAGAGGGGTAACGGTGTCAAGTGTCACCCACTGTCCGCCTCCCCAACTTCAACCATCCTCTCCGTCCAGACCCAGCCCGCCAGCAGGCTGCTGGGTTATGGCCTGGGTGTGCTGAGCAGGAACCTGGGTAAGGTAATCCCGCATGAGTCACCATCTGCTGATTTTCCGAGATTCTCTTGCCTTTTTGGGAAATGTCCGCACCCAACTCCATCCCCTTTCCGAGGGGCCCAGAGGAGGGTCTTGTGCCCACCCTGTGTTGCTGCCAATTTCGAGGAAGTTCTAAACCCAACTCCGACCGCTCTCCGGATGGCTACGAGGAGGGTCCTGCCCTCGCCCGGTGTTCCTTCAAACCCCGGGGCAGAGATGGGGGGTGGGTGGCGCCGGGCGGCGCCGTCATCTTTGGGGACCCAGGGGGCCAAGTACCCGGCTTGGATCCGGAGCTGGAAGCGAGAGAGGGGCCGCCGGACTGCGCGGGGGTCACTCACCGGTTCCCGGGGGTGGCCAGGACAGCGCCAGTAGCGCCAGCAGCAGCGGAGGCCATGCGGCGGCCATGGTTCGGGCCATGCCAGTTGCTCCGGACAGCTGGGCCTCGGGCGGACGCCTCCTTCTCGCTTCCCGGCGCCGCTCGCTCTGCCGCGGCCGCTGCGAGTCCAGCCCCCGGAGCTTAGGTCCTGGAATCCCCGGTGGGCCGCTCCGTCAGTGCCTGGGGTGGGAAGGGGAATACCCACTTCTTCAAATTCCAGACCAGTGAGCCCAGGGGAGTTGGCGGCGAGTCCCCTCAGGCGCGGGGGCGTCACCCAGGCTGGGCCCCCCCACGTCCCGGCGCGCCTGCGCCTGCGCAGGTCTCTCCGTGCGCTCAGTCCCGCTACAGACGCGCGCTCGCTCAGTCAGCGCGCTCTAGAAGAGGCGGCTTCCCGTGTGAGGACGCCCACATCCCAGGTGAGGAAACGGAGGCACGCGGAGAGATTCAGCAGCTTACTAACGACTCGCGGTTGCCGAGTGGCAGAGCTGAGGTTTCAACTCGTGATGGGACAGATCCTGAGCCCGCCAGTCTGTCCTTCCACCCAGCCTAAACCCATGGGCTTTGGGGTCAGACAAGACCTGGGCTCATGTTGAGCAAGTGGTTTCTCCTCGAGGGCCCTCAGATTCTTTATCTGAAAAATGGGCATAGTAGGGCGCGGTGGCTCAGCAATTTGGGAGGCTGAGGCGGAAGGACTGTGTGAGCCCAGGAGTTAGAGGCTGCGGTGAGCCACCCTCGCGCCACCGCACTACAGCTTGGGTGACAGAGCCAGACTTGTCTCAAAAAAAAAAAAAAAAAAAAAAAAAAAAAAAAGGTTGGGGGCTGGGGCGCAGGCGCAGTGGCTGACCCCTGTAATCCCAGCACTTTGGGAGGCCGAGGCAGGAGGATCAGCTGAGGTCAGGAGTTCAAGGCCAGCCTGGCCAACATGACACAAACCCATCTTTACTAAAAATACAAAAATTAGCTGGCATGGTGGCACATGCCTATAATCCCAGCCACTAGGGAGTCTGAGACAGGAAAATCACTTGAACCTGGGAGGTGGAGGTTGCAGTGAGCCAAGATCAGGCCTCTGCACTCCAGCCTGGGTGACAGAGCGAGACTCTGTCAAAAAAAAAAAAGAAAGAAAGAAAAAAGGGCATACAGCATGGTCTGTAAAGCTTAAACAAGGAACTGCTTAGCTCAATTTCGGGGATATAGTGTGTACTAAAGAAAAAGCAGATATACCAACAATAGCAGCAGTGGCAGTGACAATTATTGTTATTGTTGCTTTACAGTTGCCATCAAATAATAATGTTCATGAGAATGGTAATTCATTCATTCTTCACTCAATGTATATTTATTGAGCCAGTCAGTATCCCAGGCGCTGGGGATACAGCAGAAAATAAGACAGACAAAAATCTCTGCCTTTAATGAAGACCATGTTCTGGTGGAGGGAAACAGACCATAAACAGATTAATACCAGAACTCTAGCAGGTCTGGGGGAGATAAGGGTTATAGACCAACCTGCAGTAGGGAGAGGCGAGGAGGGTGGGAGGAAGGGAGGGGGAGAGAGAGAGAGAAATAGAAACAGAGAGACACACTCAGAGATAAGGGCTGGGAGACAGAGACAGAGAGAGATTGAAAGAGATAGAGACACAGCATAGAGCGAGATGAGATTGAAATGAGAGGTGACAGAGAGACTCAGAAAGTCAAACCCTAAGAGAGAGAACCCAAGAGACTTCCTGGTCCCCAGAGGTGTCTGTCCTGGCCAGGGTCTCCATGAGGCTGACTAACAGCTCTTGTCCCTGTTCTCTGACATCCTTATATCCTTTTTATTTTTGTTTTTTTTTAGACAGGGTCTCACTATTTCACTGAGGCTGGAGTGCAGTGGCGCCATCATTGCTCATTGCAGCCTCCACCTCCTGGGCTCAATTCCCTCAGCCTCCTGGGTAGTTGGGACCATGGGCATATGCGATCACGCCCAGCTAGTTTTTAAATTTGTTGTAGAGACAGGGTCTTGCTATGTTGCTCAGGCTCATCTTGAATTCCTGGCCTCAAGCGGTCCTCCCACCTTGGCCTCCCAAAGTGCTGGGATTACAGGCATGAGCCACTGTGCCCGGTCCCACATTCCTGTATCTTTTTGTAAAATCTCTCCTTTGGCTTTTGGCTGGCTTGAAGCTTTCTTTCTCCGGGTGCCCTCTCTAACTTAGATCTGATGCTTGTGTATGACACATCTGATGCTTGGGGTCTCTCACCCTGGATGTATGTAGGTGAATTTCTAAATGGAAACATGGAGGCTGGTCTCTTGGAAATCTCTGAATTTTCTGTGACTCTTGTTCTGCTGAGTTATTTCCAAATTGGGAATCTGTGGCCATTGTTATGTTCCTTCTCTGGACGATGCCATCACCATCTGGGGTTCCCCTACCTCTCTGGGCTCCCCAGTTCCTATCTCCAGGGCCTCCTCTCAGGGCCCTGGAGGGTCAGAGGCTGCTCTGAAGAAGCAGGCTTTGAAGAAAAAGCAAGTTTGGTTTGGGGCATATCTGCTTGCTTCTGTGTTTCTCTGTCAAGAGTCTAAATTCCTTGAGTGTTTGGACCAGACATTTTCTTCACTCAAGTGCTGAAATATCATCTGAAAAAATAGTGAATGGAGATCTCCAATGGGCATCCTATTTTTTGTGTGTTTGTTAGTTTGTTTGTTTTGAGACAGAGTCTTGCTCTGTCTCCCAGGCTGGAGTACAGTGGCGTGATCTCAGCTCACAGCAGCCTCCGCATCCAGGTCAAGTGATTCTTGCGCCTCAGCCTCCCAAGTAGCTGGGATTACAGACCTGCACCACCAAACCCAGCTAATTTTTTTGTGTTTTTTAGTAGAGACGGAGTTTCACCATGTTGGCCAGGCTGTTCTCGAACTCCTGAGCTTAGGTGATCCACCCTCCTCAGCCTCCTGAAGTGCTGGGATTACAGGCGTGGGCCACAACACCCAATGGGCATCCTCTTGATGCTGTGGTTTTCAAACTTCTGGATCCAAAAGGATCATCAAGAAACTTGTGTAATTAAGCAAATATGAATCCATTTCCTTATTCTTCCCTCTCCCATTAAAAAATAAAATGGTGGCATTGTTCTCTTTCTGTTTTTCACTTAGCAACATATCTTGTTATTTTCCCATAGGCAGATATATTGAGCTACCTCATTCATTCATTCATTCATTCATTCACAGATGTGTAGTATTCCATTACATGAATGTACCATCATTTTTGAAACTATCTTCAGGGGATGGGCTTTTTTGGGTTTTTCCAGCCCTTTTGTACTTGCAAACTGTGCTTCCCTGGGTCATCATGTCCATGGCATTTCCCATGTATGTGACAGTGTCTGTCATATTTATTCCCAGAAGCTGATTTCCTGGGCCAAAGGGCATGCACATTTGTGGTCTAGAGGATATTGCCAAATTGCTGTCCCGCAACCATGCCAGCAAAATAAGAGCGTGGAGTGGCTTCTACCCAGAAATGCTCACGGCAGTCAGGGAAGGTTTAAAAATTTCAGATATGCCCCCACCCCCTGTATCTCTACAAAAAATTAAAAATATTAGCCAGGCGTGGTGGCACATGCCCATAGTCCCAGCTACAGCTACTTGGGAGGCTGAGGCTGGAGGATCGCTCAAGCCCCGGAGTTTGAGGCTGCAGTGAGCCATGATTGCACCACTGCACTCCAGCCTGGGTGACAGGGTGAGACTGTCCACCCCAAAAAAGAAAATGTCAGATGTGAAGCTTTGTCCAGAAGGGTGTGATGTAGGAGGCCTGGGAGCAGGGGGAGAAAGAGAGAAAGACATGGAGAGCAAGAAGAGGAGATGGGGAACGAGGGCTCCAGAGACTCCCTTGGTTCAAATTCTGCTTCCACCAATTGGTAGCTGGGAATCCTAAGCAACCGGTATCGCTTCTCTTGCCTCTTTTTTCTCATCCACAAAATACGGGCTCGTGAAAACATGTGGTGTTAGTTAAATAAGTTATTTAGAAACAAGTTATATGTGGCTGGGCGTGGTGGCTCATGCCTGTAATCCCAGCACTTTGGGAAGCTGAGGTGGGTGGATCATTTTGAAGGGGGCCTGCCCCTCCACCCCTGTGGGTGTTTCTCCCAAGGTGGAGATGAGAGACTGAGAAAAGAAATAAGGCACAGAGACAAAGTATAGAGGAAGAAAAGTGGGCCCAGGGGACCGGCGCTCAGCAAGTGAGGACCTGCACCGGCACTGGTCTCTGAGTTCCCTCAGTATTTATTGATAACTTTCCCTACTATCTTGGCGAGGGGCATGTGGCAGGACTATAGGGTAATGGTGGGGAGGGGGTCAGCAGGAAAGCATGTGAGCAAAGGACTCTGTGTCATAAATAAGTTTAAGGAAAGGTGCTGTGCCTGGATGTGCACGTAGGCCAGATTTATGTGTGACTTTACACAAACATCTCAGTGCAGTAAAGAGCAGTATTGCTGCCAGCATGTCTCACCTCCAGTCATAAAGTGGTTTTCTCCTATCTCAGTAAATAGAATGTACTATCTGGTTTTACATCGAGATATTCCATTCCCAGGGAGGAGCAGGAGACAGATGCCTTCCTCTAATCTCAACTGAAAAAGAGGCCTTCCTCTTTCATTAATCCTCCTCAGCACAAACCCTTTACGGGTATCGGGCTGGGGGACGGTCAGGTCTTTCTCTTCCCACGAGGCCATATCTCAGGCTGTCTCCGTGGGGGAAAACCTTGGACAATACCCAGGCTTTCTTGGGCAGAGGTCCCTGCAGCCTTCCACAATGCATTGTGTCTGGGTACTTGAGACTGGAGAATGGTGGCGACTTTTACCAAGCATACCACCTGCAAACACATTTTTACCAAAGCACATCCTGCACAGCACTAAATCCATTAAACCTTGAGTCAATACAGCACATGTTTCTGTGAGCACAAGGTTGGGGCTAGGGTTACGGATTAACAGCATCTCAAGGCAGAAGAATTTTTCTTCGTACAGATCAAAATGGAGTTTCTTATGTCTTCCTTTTCCTGCATAGACACAGTAACAGTCTGATCTCTTCCTTTCCCCCACACATTTGAGGTCAGGAGTTCAAGACCAGCCTGGCCAACATGGTGAAACCCCGTCTGTACTAAAAACACAAAAATTAGCTGGATGGTAGTGGTG
The DNA here is from genome assembly GCF_003255815.1 of Theropithecus gelada. NCBI lineage: Eukaryota > Metazoa > Chordata > Mammalia > Primates > Cercopithecidae > Theropithecus > Theropithecus gelada. Next base: position 21,876,865 of record NC_037687.1, on the reverse strand, counting down.
CGCACCTGGAATCCCAGCTACTTGGGAGGCCGAATCACTTGAGGTGGAGGTTGCGGTGAGCCAAGGTTGTGCCACTGCACTCCAGTCTGGGTGAGAGAGTGAGACCCTGTCTCAAAAAAAAAAAAAAAAAAGGAAATAAATTACATGGTTTAAAAAGTTATTTATTTAGCTGCTAACAAATGGCAGCAATTATTATTGGTATCTCCTGGGGCTTATGATTCTTCATCCAAAAAATGGCATAGCATGACATAGTGACTCAGACCTGAAATCTCAGCACTTTGGCAGGCTGAGGTGGGAGGACTGTCTGAGAATAATGCATTAAAGCTCTTTGGTGAAATGCCTGACAAATATCACTATGGACACCTGGCTGCTGTTTAAACAATTTTTAAACTTTTTTAATTTTTGGCCAAGTGTCGCTCTGGTGCCCAGGTTGAAGCGCAGTGGCACAATCTTGGTTCACTGCAACCTCTTCCTCCTGCGTTCAAGCGATTCTCATGCCGCAGTCTCCCAACTAGCTGAGATTACAGGCACGCACCACCACGTCTGGCTAAGTTTTTTGTATTTTTAGCAGACAAGGCTTCACCATGTTGGCCAGGCTGGTCTTGAACTCCTGACCTCAGGTAATCCACCCACCTCGGCCTCCCAAAGTGCTAGAATTACAGGTGCGAGCCACTGTGCCTGGCCTGCTATGACACATTAATCATGTAAGGTAAATAGTCAGTGGCTGGCACATGGAGAACCCTCAACAGACAAGACTTAGACTGAGTTCTGCCACTATTATTGCTAAGCAGATGCCACATTAGGTGGTTCTGTGTTGGTCACAGAAGTACCGAATGTTCCTCAAATGTGAGATATATCCCCCAGAGGAGTTTCAGCCATATTTATGTGCCCTGTGCCTGCCATCTGTCAGGATCCTCATATGGAGAGGTATTAAACTCGAACAGCGCAAAGCTCAAAGGTTGATCTTATTTGCAAACATGCCTCTCCCACTCTCAGGAAGAGAGGCTTCATGAGAAACCACTCAGAAGTAGTGGTGTTTTTATTTAGTTTTTGGTTCTATTTGAAAAAGAGAGAAAAAAAAGCAACATGTGTAAAAGACATATTTTGGGGTCTGGCCAATTTCCAAGGTGAAACCTCCCCCCTGTTTGCTGAGCACTGAGCTCCCACAGACAGGGATGAGCCTCTGATGCTTTGCTTGCACAACGTGTCACAGCGATGGGACCAAGGATGGCACCGAGTCAACCCATCAGATGCTTTCTTCAGGTGTTTCAGAAACAGGGCAAAGGGAGTCTGGTTAAGTTGGGTTGTTCCCTTGAACAGGGATGTTGGATGTTGTAGACTTGGAAGCTGTGGGATGGGGTCTTTTCCCACGTGGATAGAGAAGTACAAAGTGCCCATCTGCAGAGAGAGACAGAGAACTGTGAATTCCACGTGCAGGAGGAAAGAAATTGTAAGGACTTGGGGTGGCGGTGAAGTGTGTGGGTCGGGGAGGCTGGCAGAGAGAACTGTGTGTACTTCCACATTTCTTGGTAGATTGCAAAAATGGCCACAGATTTTTCCCTTCCTAGTAAGAGGTGGAGTCAACTTCCCCATCCCTTGAATTTGGCCAGTCATGTGACTTTGGCCAATGAAGTCCTTTCTGTGGCAGAAGTGATGGCATGTCCCTTTTGAGCTTGAGACTTAAGGGGCATTGCAGTTTCTACTCTTACTCTTGGAATCCTTTCTCTGCCATGTGAACAAGCTTGGGTCACCCTGCTACAGGATGAGAGACAACATGAAGGAGAGGCCAGTTGTCCCAGCTATGAGGCTATCTTAGTCCACACAGCCCCTGGGCAATCTGCCAACTGACCCCAGATGAAGGAGCGAGCCCTACAGAGACCAGAAGAACTATCCAGCTGAGCCCAGCCCAAATGGATGACCCATGAAATTGCAAGCTAAATAAATGACTGTTGTTTCAAGCCACTGAATTTTGGGGAGGTAGTTTGTTACAAAGCAAATGCTGACTGTCACACCTATGGATTGCTGAAAAATTTCATAGGTCCTTAGATGAAACTGTTCATTTTAGTTTTTCCTGAGCTACTTCAGTGAGTTTCTTTTGCATGGAGCCCAAGAGGTTTATGAAATATAGAGTGCTTGTTTAGGTTGCTTCCAGGAATTTGATGAGCTGGGCAGATGGGGTGCTGGCAGTTGGCAAAAGGAGAGAAAAGCAGCTCCTGGAGCTCTCCACAGGAGGGGAACATCTCACAGACAAATGATCAGGGAACCAGGAGGGAGAAAGCCACAAATGGACTCTGCCCAGGAACCTCATTCTATTCCCAAACCTAGGATTTCCTTCACACCCTTCCTGGTATTACCTCTTAAGCTGACAGGAGAGTTGCCCACATTTCAGCTGCATATTCCTATTCTCTGCCTGTCAGTCCTGCAGTGGAGAGAGAGAGAGAGAGACAAAGAGAGAGAGAATGAGAATCATCAACTGAATTATTATTTGCTCCCCAAATTAATATGTACTCCTAACACTCCAATATGACTATATTTGGAGATAGAGTCTTCAGACACAATAAGGTTAAATGAGATCATAAGAGTGGGATCCTGATCCAATAAGACTGGTGTCCCTATAAGAAGAGGAAGAGACACCAGGGATGAGCATAGAGAAAAGGTCACGTGAGGACACAGCGAGAAGGTGGCCTTCTACAAGCCATGGAGAGGGTCGCTATGGGACATAAGATTGGCTGCTACCTTGATCTTGGACTTCCGGCCTCCAGAACTGTGAGAAAATAAATTTTTGTTGTTTAAGCCCCCCCAGTCTGTGGCGTTTTGTTACAGCAGCTGGAGCAAACTAATACAATCATCATCATTGAGGTTTATTGAAGGCTCATCACATTCCAGGCACTGTTAATAGCTCATGACTCCCACCATTTTACTTAATCTTCACTCCTGTCTTTGGAGGGAAGTATAATCATATTCCTGGGTTTTTTTTTTCCTTTTTTCTTTTTTTTTTAGAGGATTTGGAAGCACAAATAAACAAGGCAAAGCAGCTTATTGCGTAAAGCAAATTACTGATAAACGTCTTACTTGTGAAATAACTATTCAGGGAAAGAAATGGAAAGGTTTGGTAGATACAGGAGCAGACTCTGTTGCCCAAGCTGGAGTGCAGTGGCACTATTTCGGCTCACTGCAACCTCTGCCTCCCAGGTTCAAGCGATTCTGTTGGTAAAAGGCCCCCCAAAATCTGGCCATAAACTGGCCCCAAAACTGCCCCTAAGCAGTGGCCTGACCCTCCGGATCTTTCTTTTCCAGAGGACACTTGGCAAAAAGTAGTTGCCCCAGTGACTGTTCAAGCAACGTCTCAAGCAACTGCTGTCAGTTCTATTTAGGCAGGAATCCAGCAAGCTAGAAGAGAAGGGGATTTAGAGGCTTGGCAGTTCCCTGTTAGAATACATCCCCCAGACCAACAGGGAAATATTATAGCTACATTTGAACCTTTTCCTTTTTGAGTAATTAAATTACTCAAATAATTTAAACAAGCTATTAATGCTAAAAAAAATGTAGAAATAATCAGCAAGTCAGGCCGCTAGATAGGGGTAAAAAGAAAACTGCTGATCCGGAAATATGTCCAAAATGTAAAAAAGAAAAGCATTGGGCTAATCAATGTCACACTAAGTTTGATAAAGATGGGAACCCGATTTCAGGAAACACCATGAGGGGCCCGTCCTGGGCCCCGTTCCAAACTGGGGCATTTCCAGCTCAGGCCATTCCCTCACCCCTGTACAATGTCTGTCCCCTGCCACAGCAGGTAGTGCCGCAGTAGATTTATGCTGCACAAAAGCTGTGAGCCTTCTGTCTGGGGAACCCCCACAAAAGGTCCCAACAGGAGTCTGTGGACCCTTGCCAGCAGGAATGATAGGATTACTTTTAGGAAGGTCTATTTTAAGTTTAAAAGGGATACAAATACATACAGGAGTCATTGATTTAGATTACCATGGGGAAATTCAAATTGTTATATCTACTTCTGTTCCCTGGAAAGCGGAGCCAGGAGAGCGCAGAGCACAGCTCCTGATTGTGCCATATGTGGGAATGGGGAAAAGTGAAATGAAACCAACAGGAGGATTTGGAAGCACAAATAAACAAGGCAAAGCAGCTTATTGGGTAAATCAAATTACTGATAAACGTCCTACCTGTGAAATAACTATTCAGGGCAAGAAATTGTAAGGTTTGGCAGATACAGGAGCAGACATTTCAGTCATTTCTCTACGGCACTGGCTGTCCGCATGGCCAATTCAACCTGCTCAATTTAACATAGTTGGAGTTGGTAAAGCCCCTGAAGTATATCAAAGTAGCTATATTTTGCATTGTGAAGGGCCCAATGGACACCTTGGGACTATTCAACCAATTATAACTTCTGTACCTATAAATTTATGGGGGAGAGATTTGTTACAACAATGGGGAGCACAAGTTCTAATTCCAGAACAATTACATATCCCTCAAAATCAACATATGATGTATGAAATGGGGGATGTCCCTAGTATGGGGCTAGAAAAAAACTTGCAAGTTTTGAAAGAACCACTTCAAATGGAAAGACAAAGTTCCCATCAAAGATTAGAATATCATTTTTGATGGTGGTCATTGTTAAGCTTCCAGAACCTATACCTTTAAAATGGTTAACAGATAAGCCAATTTGGATAGAACAATGGCCGCTGAGTAAAGAGAAACTGGAGGCTTTAGAGGACTTAAAATTGGCCTTTAATAGTTATAGATTTAAAAGACTGTTTTTTCACTATCCCCTTAGCTGAGCAAGACTGTGAACGGTTTGCATTTACAATTCCTACAGTAAACAACCTGCAGCCTGCTAAGTGTTTTCATTGTTTTACAGATGGGTCTAGTAATGGTAAAGCTTCTTATTTTGGCTAGAAAAGTAAAGTTTTCCAGATGCCCTATACTTCAGCTTAGAAAGCGGAGCTTGTAGCTGTAATTGAGGTATTGACTGCTTTTCATATGCCTATTAATGTGATTTCTGATTCTTTATACATGGTCATTCCACAGAGTTACTTGAAAATGCTCAGTTATGATTTCATACAGATGAACAACTGATGACAAAAACAAAAAGAGGGAGAAAGGCCTTATACAAGGGTCTAGCTGCCTTCCCCTGCCTCCCCACTCCCTCTCTGACCCACATCCTACTTCTCTGCCCATTCTTCACACTACTGTGGCCACCCTGGGCTCCTCACTATTTCTTGAACATGCCAGGCAATCCTGCCTCAGGGCCTTTGCACTTGCTGTTCCCTCTGCTGGATATGCCATTCTTCCAGACCCTCACATGGCTCCCCACTCCCTTCCTTTGCTCAAATGCTACCATCCCAGGGAGGCCTTCCCTGACTCGTTAAATGCCACCCCACTCCACAATCTTTGTCCTGCTTCCCAGTCTCACTCCTCTCCTTAGCACTCATCCAACATACTATCTTTTTAAAAAAATTTATTATTATTACTTTTTTGAGACAGGGTCTCACTCTGTGCCCAGTGTGGAGTGCAGTGGCTTGATCCTAGCTCACTGCAGTCTTGACTTCCTTGGGCTCCGGTGATCCTCCCATCATAGCCTCCTGAGTAGCTGGGACTATAAGTGCATGCCACCATGCCTGGCTAATTTTTTTATTTTTGAGAGAGATGACAAGATGTCTTGTCATGTTGCCCAGGCTGGTCTCAAACTCCTGGGCTCAAGTGATCCGCCCACCTTGGCCTCCCAAAGTGCTGGGATTACAGGTGTGAGCCACTGCACCTGGCCCATCCAATACACTATCTATATTTCACTCATTCATTGTGTTTCTTGATGATATCCCCGACCAGAATATAAGTTTCTTGAGGGCAGGGACTTTCTGCTGTTTCTTCCCTTGGTATCCTCAGTGCCTGGCACAGAGCGGTCACTCTGCAGATATGTGTAGCGAGGACGAACATAGTACTTACTACATTCCAGGCACTGCTTTAAGTTTCTTAGAAATATTCGCTCACCGGACGGGTGTGGTGGCTCATGCCTGTAATCCCAGAACTTTGGGAGGCTGAGGCAGGCAGATCATGAGGTCAGGAGTTTGAGACTAGCCTGACCAACATGGCAAAACCCCGTCTCTACTAAAAATACAAAAATCAGCCGGGTGTGGTGGTGCACACCTGTAATCCCAGCTACTCAGGAGGCTGAGGCAGGAGAATCGCTTGAACCTGGCAAGCAGAGGTTGCAGTGATCTGAGATCGCTTCACTGCACTCCAGCCTGGGCGACAGAGTGAGACTCCGTCTCAAAAAAAAAAGCAAAAGAAAAATTCACTCATAGCAACCCAGAGGGTCAAATGCTGTTATTATCATCCCCATTTTGCAGATGGGCAAACTGAGGTACAGAGAAGGGGAGTGGCTTGCCCACAGCCTCACTGCTAGTAAGTTATGGAGCTGGGACTTGAAGCCAGACAGCCCAGCTCTAGTGTCCTCTTCCATCTCTTTGTTGCTGTGATCCCATTTTGGAAACCAATGAGTCAGATGCGCTCCTCAGGGGTCCCTATCACCCTCCCGGATGGGGGTGTTGGTTTCATCTCTGTTTCCTTGTTGAGCCAGCTCTGTGTCTCATGAGGGTTGAGTGGATGTTGCCCAGTGGACGGGGGTGAGGGATGGAGGTACCTTAGGCTCTGGATGATGGTGAAACACACACCTGCAATCAGTGTCCCGGCTCCCAGGATCCCAGCCACAAGGAGCCCAATGGCAGAGCCTCCTGACAGGGACAGAGTGGGGTCCGGCTCCATGGGCTCTGCTTCTGTGGGCTGTGCAATGGGTTCTGGGGACCAAGGAGGGGTGAGATTGGAGGAGCCATCTGCCCGCCCTCCCTGCGCACCCCTCCTTCTGCCATTCCCCCTCCCAAGTGTGTCTTCAATCCAACCTTCTCTTCCATCCTCCAGGTCTCTGGTCCCCTCTCCTCCCTGCTGTCCTGCCCCAGTCCAGCGCCCATCCACCTTCCTACCACATGGAAGCCAGGAGGATCTTTCTAAAGCTCGCACCTGACACTGTTCCTCCCCTGCTCAGAACCCTGCTGTGTCTCCCCAGCACCCTGGGGCAGAAGTCAGTTTCTCACCTTAGCCTTTGAGGCCTTGCCACCTGGCCAGCCTCATCTCTCTCATTGCCCTGCCTTTATAGACATGTAACCCTGGACTCCACTCACTTTTCCAAGCTCATCCCTTTCTTTCTCTCTTGCCTCCAGGCCTGTCCACGCTGTACTCTCTCTCTCTGGAATGCCATTTCTCTCTCTTGGCTTGCATAATTCCTTTTTTTTTCTGAGACAGAGTCTCCCTCTGTCACCAGGCTGGAGTGCAGTGGCACAATCTTAGCTCACTGCAACCTCCACCTCCTGGGTTCCAGTAATTCTTGTGTCTCAGCCCCCCTGGTAGCTGGGATTACAGGCACGTGCCAACATTCCCAGCTAATTTTGGTATTTTTAGTAGATTCGGGGTTTCACCATGTTGTCCAGCCTGGTCTCAAACTCCTAGCCTCAAGTGATCCACTCGCCTCACCCTCCCAAAGTGCTGAGATTACAGGAATGAACCACTGTACCTGGTCAGCTTGCATAATTCTTATGTATTGTGGTACCAGCTCAAATATCCCTTCTTCCAGGAAGCCCTCCTTAACTCCTAGGCTGAGTCCCATAGCTCTCTGGGCTCCCCCATCCCAGCCCTGCCCACTCTGGTGATCACTGTCTGTGGACACAGGACTGTGAGTCTTGTGAAGGCAGGGCTGCAGCTGTCTTGGTCACCAGAGCATTCCCAGCACTGCCCAACATGGGCTGGCCACACAGCAAGTGCTCATAAACATTTCCTGGGCAGCTGATGAATGAGCAAAGGAGGTCTTGGAAGTGTTGTCCTTCTCAATGAATATCAGGGTCACTAGGTGCTATAAGATTTACATTTTTTCCCCCAGTCCATCAGTCCTGAAGCTCCCACTGGACCCTGGCCAGGGAGGTGAGGTGGGTCTCTGGGACCCAGCCAAGCTGAGATTCCCATCACCCCTTCCATTTCCATGTCCCAGCTCTGAACCTTGACTCATGCATTCTTTGCTACCCCAAATACCCTCCCTCTCTTCTCTCCTGGCCAGTTCCTCTGCATACCTCTAGTTCACTCCAAGCCATGGTAGTCCATTTTCATACTGCTATGAAGAAATACCCAAGACTGGATACTTTATTAAAAAGGAGGCTTAATGGACTCCCAGTTCCACATGGCTGGGGAGGCCTCACAATCATGGCAGAAGGTGAAGGAGGAGCAAAGGCATATCTTACATGGCAACAGGCAAGAGAATGTGTGCAGGGGAACTGCCCTTTGTAAAACAATCAGAACTCGTGAGACTTATAGACTATCATGAGAACAGCATGGGAAAAACTCGACCCCATGATTCACTTACCTCCTACTGGGTCCCTCTCATGACACATGGGGATTATAAGAGCTACAATTCAGGATGAGATTTGGGTGGGGACACAGCCAAACCATATCACCATGTGTCCCTCCATGAATAACACACTAAAAACAATATTCACCATAACAGCTGCTATTCAAGGCACCTGCTGCCTGACAGTTGTTCTGCCAAACTCAGTCACCCCTTGTTTTCATTCCTTATAACAACCCTGCGGAGGTATATAGGATTACCCCCATTATACACATGAGGAAACTGGGGCTCAGAGAGGGGAAGTCGCTTGCCCTAAGTTACCCAGCCAGGAAGGCATGGGAACAGGGACTGAACTGAGTTTTGACTGGGTCCCAAAATACTTCTCTGATCTTGACAACTTGCTGTTATTTTGATTGCCACCCAGGGCTCCACATACTGACTGCATATGGTAATAGCTACAATTAATAATGACAATGCTAATTGCAACAGTGATATTGGCTCATGGTTATTGAGCACTCATTAGTGTTCAATAGTGCTAGACATTATTGTTTTAAGCTATTCACCTGCTTATCTCATTGAATACTCACAACCACACTCTGGGGTAGGCACTATTATCTTCCCAGTGCTATAGATGAGGAAACTGAGGCACAGAGAAGTCAAGGCACTGGGTCAGAGTCACACAGCCAGGGATTCAAATTCCAAAGCCATTGCTTTGAACCACTCCTTAGATGATGACAATGGTGAATTTTTTTTTTTTTGAGAGAGTCATCCTCTGTCACTCAGGCTGGTGTGCAGTGGTGTGATCACAGCCCACTGAATGAAGAAGAAGAAGAAGAAGAAGAAGAAGAAGAAGAAGAAGAAGAAGAAGAAGAGGAGGAAGAAGAGGAAGAAGAGGAAGAAGAGGAAGAAGAGGAAGAAGAGGAAGAAGAAAAGGAAAAGGAGGAGGAGGAGAAGAAAGAAGGAAGAAGAAGAAAGAAGAAAAGGAAAGAAAGAATAAAGAAGAAGACGAAGAAGAAGAAGAGGAGGAGAAGGAAGAGGAGGAGGAGGAGGAGAAAAAAGAAAAAAGAAGAAATAAGAAAAGGAAAGAATAAAAGAAGAAGAAGAAGAAGAAAAGAGGAAGAGGAAGAAGAAGAGGAAGAAGAAGAAGAAAAGGAAGAAGAAGAGGAAGAAAAAAAGAAAGAAGAAGAAGGAAGAAGAAGAAGGAAGAAGAAGAGAGAAGAAGAAGAAAGAAGGAAGAAGAAGGAAGAAGAAGAAAGAAGAAGGAGAAAGAAGAAGGAGAAGAAAGAAGAAGAAGAAAGAAGAAGAAGGAAGGAGGAGAAGAAGAAGAAAGGAAGAAGAAAGGAAGAAGAAGAAGAAGGAAAAAGAAGAAGGAAGAAGAAGAAGAAGAGAAGAAGAAGAAGGAGGAGGAGGAAGAGGAAGAAGAAGGAGGAGGAGGAAGAAGAAGAAGAAGAAGAAGGAGGAGGAGGAGGAGGAGGAGGAGGAGGAGGAGAAGAGGAAGAAGAAGAAAAGAAGAAAAGAAGAAGAAGAAGGAAGAAGAAAAAGGAAAGAAGGGCCTAATAATGCACAGTCCGCCAGGTGGATGGAACATTGGAATGACATTTTGCCTATAAAGGGTGTCACGGGGACTGGTCATAGAAGGTGGCTCAATGGAATCAGAGAGGCTGCCACAGGCTGGAGAGGGTGCAAGGCTCTTGGGTGGGGTGGCATGGGATGGGGGACTCACCTGGCAGCGACATGGTCACAGGCTCGGAGACCAGCTGTTTCTTGCTATTCGTGGCTATGCACATGTAGGTGCCCAGCTTTTCCCAGGACAACCGTCGGATGAACAGCTTCTCTCCCATCCCACAGGGCACCCCATTGAAGGTCAAGCTCAGCACGGGCTCAGGGTCCATTGTCACCACCCACTGCAGGATCACAGAATAGTTGAGCTCACTCTGGATGACTCCCCGGATAGCGGCTGGGAATGTCTTCAGTGGCATTAGTTGGAGGCTGTCTGTGCAAACAGGGAACAAGGCCACAAGAGTGGACACCACTCAGAAAAGCTGGGCATTTCTTCTGCCCACCATAGAGATGTCCATTCTTTCGTGTGTTCATTCATTCATTAATTCACCAATGAATGTGTTTGAAGAGCCTGGTCTGTGCCCAGTGCCCCCAGTCCAACCCCTTGCTCTTCCCACTTCCAATGGCCAGCACCTGCATCCCGTTGCCTGAGGACTTTCACTGCTGGCCAAAGCCTACTCTGCCCATGGAGGCAGCAGGCTGGAAGTGCTGGGGAATGAGCAAACCAGAGAGCAGCCCTCCACAATGCCGGGACAGGTTGGTGTATAAATTCCCCAGCTCCCTCGCTGTCATGTGGGATGACTCTGCAGAGTTGTTCCACACCAGGGCCCTGAGTTCCCCAATGGGACTGTGCTCCAGTTGCCCATAGTAACCAGCTTGGGAATACAGCTTTTATTATTTCCTGGCTTCTCTGCCTAACTTCCTCACTCTCCATTTTCTTGCACCTCCCAAACAGACTATCTGACCTTTAATCCTCGCCTCTGGATCTGGGTGAACCAAATCTCGGACTCTAAGACTCTAGGACTTGGGGGCTCAGCATTGATTAAACAGATGCAGTCGCTGCCCTCATTAAACTTACGATTGAGTGAGGAGAGGGTCAACAAACAGACAAATACATATAGTGGTTGTAAGTGCACAGGGCTGCGGTGTTGGGTAAGCCCATTTCAGGTAAGGTGGGTCAAGGAGGGCCTCTTTGAGGAGGTAATGTTTGAGCAGAGTCCTGAAGAAGCAGAGGAAGGAGCCATGTGGATTCCTAAGAAAAAAATGTTCCAGGCAGAGGGAACAGCAAGTAAAAGGCCCTGAGGTGGGTGTGAGCCAAGGTGGGCATAGAGAGGAGGGAAAGGGAGAGAGGGCTGGGAGAAGAAGTCAGAGAGATAATGGGAGCAGATCATGCTGGGGTTTCCTGGGCTAGGGTGAGGACTCTGCTTCTGACTCTGAGTGCGGTGGGACCCATGGGAGGACTGCACAGAGGAGGGACGTGAGTTGGCTTAGGTTTGAACAGGCTCACTCTGACTATCATGTGAGAACTTGACTTTAAGTTTGCAGGAGTGGAAACAGCCCAGTGAGGAGGTGACCCAAGAGGTCCCCACTTCTTGTCCGCATTTTTCAGGTGAAAGGCTCTGAGGTTTGGGGGTCATTAGGGCCAGGGTTCGTGGTTAAGTAGGGACACATCTGGGATTTGAATTCCCAGACCGTACTGGGAACTTCCACTTAGAGCTGATTTCTGATTTCAATGCTATGTTCTAAGTGACAAGAACTTTAGCACAACCAGAGAGCTCACAGAAGGCTTCCTGGAGGAGGTATCTGAGTTAAGCCTTGAAGGAGGAGAAAGAGCCCACTAGGTGTACGAACAAGAGGCAGTGTAATAGCCACCTGGATTGGTCTGGTTTTTTTGTTTTTTGTTTTTTTTTCTCGAAACGGAGTTTTGCTTTTTCATCCAGGCTGGAGTGAAGTGGCGTGATCTCGGCTCACTGCAACCTCCGCCCCCCGGGTTTAAGCAATTCTCCTGCCTCTGCCTCCCTATAGCTGGATTATAGGCATCCGCCACCACATCCAGCTAATTTTAGTGTTTTTAGTAGGGATGGGGTTTCGCCATGTTGGCCAGGCTGGTCTTGAACTTCTGACCTCAGGTGATCCACCCGCCTCAGCCTCCCAAGGTGCTGGGATTACAGGCATGAGCCACCACACCTGGCCATGGATTGGGCTCTTACCATGAGCCAAGCACACATGTTAATCCATGGCTTGTTATACTGCAAGCAAGACCCATGCCCAGGTGTCTAAATCATTTAGTAGACTGTGATCAACATTTAAAACATGGAAAGAAATATTATAGAAAACATCAGAGAGCATTGCTCATAGTAATAACTGTCATTACACTTTCCTTTTGGTTAGTTGTGGGATATACTGGGCATGATGTGAAAAGCATTTCTTACGAAAGCCACTGGATGTATTCATTTAATCCTCACAACAATCCTATGATGTAATTATGATTATTCCTTTTTTCTTTCTTTCTCTTTCTTTCTTTCTTTCTTTCTTTCTTTCTTTCTTTCTTTCTTTCTNTCTTTCTCTCTCTTTCTTTCTTTCTTTCTTTCTTTCTTTCTTTCTTTCTTTCTTTCTTTCTTTCTTTCTTTCTTTCTTTCTTTTCTTTCTTTCTTTCTTTCTTTCTTTTCTTTCTTTCTTTCTTTCTTTCTTTCTTTTTTTTGAGACAGGGTCTTGTTCTGTCACCCAGGCTGGAGTGCAGTGGTGCAATCATAACTTACTGCAACCTCCACTTCCTGGGCTCAAAGGTTTCTTCAGAGTAGTTGGGATTATAGACGTGCACCACTACGCCCAGCTATTTTTTGTAGAGATGGGGTCTCACCTTGTTGCCCAGTCTGGTCTTGAACTCCTGGGCTCAAGTGATCTACCCACCTTGTCCTCCCAAAGTGCTGGGGTTAAAGGTCTAAGCCACTGTGCCTGGCCTTATTCCCATTTTGATGAGAAAAGGAAGGCTCAAAGAAATCAAGTCCTTTGAAACAAACAGGGCTATTATTTTTTTCTTTTTGAGACAGGGTCTTGCTATGTCCCCCAGGCTGGAGTGCAGTGGCAAGGTTACAGCTCACTGCAGCCTCAACCTCCCGGGCTCAAGGGATCTTTCCATATCAGCCTCCTGTGTGCCTGGGACTATGGGCGCACCTCACCAGGCTTGGCTATTTTTTAAATTCTTTGCTGAGATGGGGGGGGTGGGGCGGTCTCATCATGTTGCCCAGGCTGGTCTCGAACTTCTGAGCTCAAGCAATCCTCTCACTTCAGCCTCCCAAACTGCTGGGATTACAGGTGTGAGCCATAGCACCTGGCCAGGGCTAACATTTACTTGCTGTTTGTCAGGCGTTGTTGTAGGCATTTAGCACAGATTAACTCACTTACTCCTCACAGTCAACCTATGAGGTACGTTCTGCTATGACCTCATTGCACAGATGGGGAAACAGAAAGTTACTTTTTTGCAGGGACTCAGGGGCATAATGGATGGCAGAGGGATTTGATCCAGAGAGTTCTGGCTGCAGAGCCTGCACCACTGAGCATGAGTTCCTGCAACCTCTCTCTTTAGAAAGGGCGCTTCGGGCTGAAAATGGCATAGGCAAAGGTGTGGAGCTAGGCCTTTAGAAGAATTAGCCTTCAGGCCAGGCACGGTGGCTCATGCCTGCAATCCCAGCACTTCGAGAGGCCGAGGCAGGTGGATCACCTGAGGTCAGGAATTCGAGACCAGCCTGGCCAACATGGTGAAACCCTGTCTCTACTAAAAATACAAAAATTAGCCGGGCGTGTTGGCGCGTGCCTGTAATCCCAGCTACGCAGGAGGCTGAGGCAGGAGACTCGCTTGAACCCGGGTAGCAGAGGTTGTAGTGAGCTGAGATCACACCACTTCACTCCTCCAGCCTCGGTGACAGAGCAAGCCATCTCAAAAAAAAAAAAAAAAAAAATTAGCCTTCAAATCACAGAAATACAGATGGATGAACCTCAGCGGTCCATAAATTCTCTGGGAGGGGAGTAAAAACCCCTCTGTGCAGAAGCGGGGTTCTAAGCGCGATACCCACCTTTACATTGTACCATGGAGATGTTGCCGGGCTGGAGAGGCGGCACGGAAGTAGAGAGGCCCCAGGATCAATGAGTCGTCATACGACCTTTGCTCAGTCCTTTGCTCATCACATGACCACAGGCCATTGACGTCACCTCTCTGAGCCTCAGTTTCCCCACCTGTGCAATGGGTTGCTGCTCAGAGCTGCCGCCTCTTGGGCTGCTGGGAAATCATTCAGTGTCTGGCACGTCAAGAATGCCCAGTGAACTGGCTCCCTTCACTATTTTTTTTATTTTTTAACGAGGTGATTAGGTTAAAATGAAGTTCTTAGGGTGGGCCCTAATCCAACCTGACCAGTGTCCTTATAGGAAGAGGAAGTTTGGACACACAGAGAGACACCAGGGATGTGCACACACAGAAGAAAGACCATGCAAGGACAGGATGAGAAGGCACCCTTCTGCAAGTCAAAAAAGAGAGGCCTCAGAGGAGATGAAACCTGCCAACACCTTCATCTTGCAATCCATCCTTCAGAACTTGAGGGAATAAGTTTCTGTTGATTAAGCCTAGAGTATTTTGCCCAAGCTGACTAAGAGTCTCTGGACTATCTTCGGAAAGGAGGATGGGTCTGGTTACTCTCAGGACTTTGTTTTCCTAATTCAGATATGAAAGTTTGAGTCCAGGTGATAAAAATATAGATGAGGTTGAAGGCTGCTACCAGAGACCTTCTCTACATTTCCCAAGTGACGATGAATGTGTATCTCATGATTGTCTGTTGCAAGGCTTGGCTGGTATAATTTGGATATTTATCCCTGCCAAAACCTCATGTTGAAATGCAATCCCCAATGTTGGTGGTGGGGCCTGGGTAAAGCTGTTTGGGCCATAGGGCGGATCCCTCATGGCTTGGTGCTGTCCTCATGGTAGTGAGTTCTCATGAGATCTGATTGTTGTAAAATGTGGCACTTCCTCTCTGACTCTCTCTCTCTCTTGCTCCTATTCTCACCGTGGGAGACACCTGCTCCTCCTTTGCCTTCCGCTATGATTAAAAGCTCCCTGAGGCCTCCCTAGAAGCTGAGCAGATGCTGGCACCACGCTTCCACCTGTGGAACCATGAGCCAGTCAAACGTCGTCTTCTTTTTTTTTAAAAAATAAATAACCCAGTCTCAGGTATGTCTTTATAGCAATGCAAGAACAACCTAACACAATGACAAAAAATAGCCACAACACATTGCAACTCCTCTCCTTAAGAGGTGGGACCTCTTTCCCTCCTGTTGAAGCTGGGCTGGCCATGTGACTTGCTTTGGCCAATGGAAGGTGGCGGAAGCAATGGCGGTCAGTTTTGAGCCTGGGCCTGAAGGAGTTTTGGAACTTCACCTCTTATTCCTCTTCCATTGCTCAGTGCACAAACCCAGGATAGCCTGCTGGAGGTTGGGAGGCTCTGCGGCCCTCTCACCCCCATCACTCCAGCCACCAGCTGGTCCATGGCCAGGCACATGAAGGAGGTCATTCTCGATCAGCCAACACCCAGACACCTCAACAGCTGACCACAAGAACTGTCCAGCTGGATAAGTGATTGACGTTTTAAGTTTTGGGGTGGTTTAATGGGGAGCAATGGATAACCAGCACAGAATGTGTCCTGTGGGCTCTTCTGGGGTCCTGTGGGTCTGCTTTCTGAGAAGTCAATCCCTCCCACTGTGGGGCCCCACTCACTCTTGACATGGATCTGCTTTGTTGCACTCCTGTGTCCCCTGCTGGTTTCCAGCACAACGGTGTAGCTGCCCGAGTCCTGGGCCGTCACGTTTCTAAGGACCAGGCTGCCTTGGGTTCCCAGCATCTCCCGGCCAGTGTGAGCAGGTCCTGGGAGGCCCTCCAGGGAGAATATCATGGCTGCTGGCTGGGTGTCATACCCTCGGAACCAAGACGTGGTGAGAATACCTTCAAGACTTCTGGTGACAGGAAGGTGGACACTGGCTCCTTCGGTCAAGATGTTCAGCTGTGCCGAGAAGGGCAGCTCCGAGAAGACAGAGCAGGTGCAGGATGTGAGCAGGGTGCCTTGGAGGAGCAGGGAAGGAGGAGGAGATGAGGGGAGCAAGTGAGACCAAAGGCGAAATGCTGTCCCTGCAAGTGACCGTTCCCAGGCCACTGAAAGTGAGCGTGGAGCATCAAGAGTTGCTGATGACGGTGACAATAATGATAAAAGTAGAGTAGAAATAACAGAGAATATTCACTAGCACCCACCACAAGCCTGACTCTGTTCGAAGTGCTGAATGTGTATCAAATCATTGATTCCTCTCCTTGATCCCATGAAGCACACACTTATATTATACTGGATGTTGCAAAAATTGGTTTTCTACCCTTCTCTGCTCCACTCTGCTGTCTGAAAGGCTGACTTCTCTGAGCTGTGTTGTTGGGGTCCCCTTACCTTTTACTGCTGGTTGGTTTCTGTCAGCGGGCACATTGGCAGAAGAGGAGAGGGCAGCAGGGGAGTAAGTTTGAAGGGGTTAGTCCTACAGTTGGCTGGGTCCTTTTGTTCCAGCCCACAGCCCCTGTTGAGTGTCCCTCTCCATATACTACTACTGTCTTCTGGTTCTGGGATCTGCTTTGCTCCTTATGGCTTCTAGCCTGAGGGAGGTGACAGCTCCCTGCTGTTGTTAGCCCCTGGGTGCTGTATTATCCCATGTTGTTCTTCCTATGCCTCACCTACACCTCTGCTGCAAATAGTCCCTGTCTTAAACTCTCCTTTCTACTCCCTTAGAGTAGACCATCTGTTTCTTGCCTCAACCCTGATAGGACTGTTATGCCAAATTTACAGATGAAGAAACAGAGGCTCAGAACATTTAAAACATTTTTCCAGGATGTCATAGGTGGTAAACAGCAGTACTGTGATCCACAAGCAGGCAATCAAAACTCTCAGCCACTAAACTATACTGCCCAACTCTTGCCTTAGTTTCTGTCACTTCCTCTCATTAAATTTCCATATTGCTTAGAAATTGGAGGCAAACCCTTGCAGTTTGGTTCTGGATCCCAGCAGTTACCCAACCTATTATTTCTCTCAGTGGAATGGTGTGGTAGGAATACAAGCTCTAGCCATAAAAGACTAAAAAAAAAAAAAAAAAAGATATAAAATGAAAAGAAACACCTGAAAGGTTAAAAAAAAATCCCATCATTCGCAAAGTCAAAAGAACAATGACAACCAGGAGAAACTCTTTCTAACTGATGTCATGAAGAGCTCATTTCACTAATATATAAAAAGCTCCTGGAAATCAATAAGAAAAATATCAGCAACCCAACAGAAAAATACACATAGCATATGAATAGGCAATTCATAGAAAAGAAAATTTAACTGTCTCTTGACATAGAAAAAATGCTCAATTCTACTCATCATAAGAGAAATGTAAATTAAAACAAACCAAAATAACCCTTCCAGCAAAGATCCAAAAGTTTGATGACTTGTTGTTATGGTGATGCTGAGGGCAATAGGAACTCCCACACTTTGCTCGTACAACCACTACAGAGGGCAATCTGGCAAAGTCTTTCAAAACTATAAGTTCCTATAGCCTTTGACCCCATAATTAAATGTCAAGGAATGTGTTCTATAGATAGACTTTCACAGAACAAAATGACTAGTGCATAGTGTTTTTTTTAACCACACCTTATTTACAATGCAAAAGATTGGAAATACGCAACTCTTCAACAATAGAGGACTGATTAAATAAATAATGAACCATTATTTCCACACAATGGAATAATATAGCTATGCCAAAGAATGAGGAAGAATTCATGAACTCTATGAACTGAGTGGGAAAAAATCACTGAGGAAAGCAGTTAAGATACAAATGACAGCCTGGGCTACATAACAAAATCCTATCTCTACAAAACAATTGAAAAATATTAGCCAGGCATGGTGGTGCATGCTTGTAGTCCCAGCCACTTGGGAGGCAGAGCCAGGGGGATCACTTAAGCCCAGGAACTGGAGGCTGCAGTGAGCTATGATTGTGCAGCTGTGCTCCATCCTGGGCAACAGAGTGAGATCCTTTCTCAAAGAAAACCAGTAATAACAACAACAACAAAAACCCACACAAAAATCTGAGTTCAAGCTGCCAAATAGTCTAGATGATATGTTACTGTTGGTGTAAATGAGGGAGAAAAAAATATATATATTTGCATTGGTTTGTAAATGGATAAAGAAACAGAAAACAGTGACAATTTGTGTGTGTGGTGGGGGGAGTGACATGAGGAACTGGGTAATGTGAATAGGATAAAAAGACAAAGTATTCTATATATCTTTGAGATTGAACCATGAGATTGTATAGCCTACTCTAAATTAAAAAAACTTGAATTAAAGAAATTAGAATATAAATTAGGTTCTTCTTTGCCTCTCTCACACACATGCATGTAGGTACACATAAATTTACACCAGAATGCAGTTACCAGAATTGGACTGTCTGGGTGCAAGTCTTGAAACTTACTAACTCTGGTGACTTTTGGAAAGTTACTCAACCTCTCTGGGCCTCAGTTTCCTTATCTATAAAATGGGAATAATATCTCCTTTTTATGACTTTGTGAGGATTTTTATCTAAGGAACAAAGATTCTCAACTGGGGACAGTGTTGCCACCAAGGGGACAATGGCAATGTCTGGAAATCTTTTTGGTTGTTACAACTGGGGTTGGGGGAGGCTGTCCTACTGGCATCTTTTGGGTAGATGCCAAGGATGCTACCATGTGCAGGTCAGTCCTCAATAACAAAGCACCATCTGTCCTTAAGTGCTAACATATGTATTTTTTGCTCTTTTTTTTTTTTTCTTTTTTAACAAAGAAAAAAGATTTATTTTGGCTCACAGTTCTGGAGGCTGGGAAGTCCAAGTGCATAGTACTGGCATCTTGTAAGGGCCTTCTTGCTGTGTTATTCCATGGCAGAAGTGCAAGTGAGCACTCTAGATAGAAAATGGAGTGTTAATATTGAGAAGCCCTGCTCTAATGTTTGTGAAGAGTTGAGAACAGTATACTAACAAGGTGACTGTGGCTAAATGCTTGACATTATAATTATCATTATTTTCATTGTTATCATTCTTGCCTCAACAGCAAGTCCTGGGTGTACGGTAATCACTTATTTTAAAAATCTCTTGAAAAAGCAATATAATAGATGGCTACCTTTAAGGATCAGAAGTATCCACTTACAAGATGAATGTTAAAACGTCAGCTCTCTTCCTGGTTAAATGAATGAAATGTGGTGGCTAGAGATAACCACTCCCAGGAGCTCATCACCAGATACAAACATGCTGGGCTCTGGAAGGGTGTGTGCAATCTCAGAAGCAGCTTCAGGTGATCAGCTGACACTGCATGCTGGCTGAGTGCCAGGGACCATGCCAAGCCCTACCAACTTGGTATCCTGACCAGGATACCTCATTGAGCCCCCTGAACAACTCTGAAGTTGGTGCTGGTCTGTTTTACAGGCAGGGAAACTAAGGGACAGCAAATTTGAGTCTCAGATTCAAGGTCATAGTGGAGAGCTGGGAGTTGTGGGGGGGTCACTCATTGCCCATCTCCATTGAGTTAATCTCCAGGTCAACAGCTGGTGTAACTGCCCTTCCTTCCTCCCTCCCTCCCTCCCTCTCTCTCTCTCTCTCTCTCTCTTTCTTTTTTCTTTCTTTTTCTTTCTTTTTCTTTTTTTGAAACAAGGTCTCACTCTGTGGCCAAGGCTAGAGTGCAGTGCTGTGATTATAGCTCATTGCAGCCTTGAACTTCTGGGTTCAAGCAATCCTCCCACCTCAGCATCTCGAGTCTCTGGGACTGTAGGTGCACACCACCATGCTCAGCCAATTTTTAAACATTTTTTGTAGAGATGGAGGTCTTGCTATGTTGCCCAGGCTGGCCTTTGTGATTCTCCGGCCTTAAGTGATTCTCTCCTGGCCTTAAGTGATTCTCTCACCTCAGACTCTGAAAGTGCTGGGCATGAACCACCATACCCGGCCTTGGTGTGACTTTTTTACCCACCCTGCTTATAAATCTTCCATGGCTCCCTAGTAACCTTAGGACACAGTGAAGATTCCTTCTCTTGGTTCTCCTACTACTGCTCCCTACTTCTCTCAGCACTCTCCCCTCATTCTCTGCATCAGCCAGACTGAACTCCTTGCAGTTGTTTTGGCCTTCAGGCCTTTGCCAATGCTATTCTCCCCACCTAGAATATCATTCCTCTTGACTCTTTAACTTCCTGTGATTAAAGTTTTTTGCATAGATAGGCTGGGTGCAGCAGCTCACACCTGTAATCTCAGCACTTTGGGAGGCTGAGGCAGGTGGATCATTTGAGGTCAGGAGTTCGAGACCAGCCTGGCCAACATGGCAAAACCCCATCTCTACTCAAAATACAAAAATTAGCTGGGTGTGGTGGTGGGCTTCTGTAATTCCAGCTGCTGGGGAGGCTGAGGTAGGAGAATTGCTTGAACCTGTGAGGTAGAGGTTGCAGTGAGCCGAGATTGCTCCAGCCTGGGTGACAGAGCAAGGAAAGAAAGAAAGAAAGAAAGAAGGAAGGAAGGAACGAAGGAAAGAAAGAAGAAGAAAAGAAAGAAAGGAAGAAAGAAAGAAGAAAAGTTTTAAAAGAAGGAAGAAAGTGAAGGAAGGGAAAGAAGGGAAGGAAAGGAAGAAGAAAGGAAGGAAGGAGGGGAGGAAAGAAGGGAATGAAGGAAGGAAAGAAGGAAAGAAGGGAAGGAAGGGAAGGAAAGGAAGGAAGGAAAGAAAGGAAGGAAGGAAAGAAGGAAAGAAGGGAAGGAAGGAAAGAAGAGAAGGAAAGAAGAGAAGGAAGGAAGGAAAGAAGGAAAGAAGGGAAGGAAAGAAGGAAGGAAGGAAGGAAAGTTTCTGCACAGGCATTCCCTCTTCTAGTCTTCCTGACCCTTAGGCGTGCTTGCTAATACATACTACAGTGTTTGGACGGGGACTTCGAATGACTTTGATGGGGGTGATGGAAGGTCTTCCCACAAAATGACAGGAATAAAGTCTTATAACTTTAATATAACTTATAAATACCTGCTCAAGGTTTTGCTTTTCTATTCTGATGGAATAAAATGCTGCATTCATACACTATCATGGAACAAAGCACACAGAGATGCGGTTTGTGTCAGCAATGCCCTACCTTTCTGAGGTTTTGTTTTGATTTCGACAGCTTCAAGGTCTTGCCTGGTCACTGCCTCCCCAGCTTCTGATCTCAGCCCTCTCTTCTGGGTCTCCCTCTTCCCCCTGCATGGTCCCTCCCCACCCACTCTGGGTCACTGCTTACTGGACATGGCTCTGTTTTTCCCCCTGGACTGTGAGCCCTGGGAGGACAGGCCTGAGGCTGTCTTGGTCGCGGTAGTGTCCCCTCCACCATCCCATGCAGGCTGGACACAGAGGGAACACTTGGGGAGTGTTTGTTGAACAAATGACCAGAAAGGAAGATCTCAGGCCATGCAGTCCGCATTCTGGAATTGCGTTCTAACTCTGACACAGCAGCAGGTACCTGGTGATTCCGGCAGTGTCCCCAAAGCATCCTAAGAAGAAGACCTCACATCTTAGCCACCCTTGCTCTATCTGGTGTGGAAGCATAGCTCTACCTGTAGATTTTTAGGCTGCTAGACCTGGGTTCATAACCCTGACTCTACCACTTATTATTTCTGGGCTCTGAGCCTTAGTTTCTCCACTCATCAAGGAGGGAGGGTGAGAGTCCCATTTCACAGGAGTGCCTGAGATGCAATGAGATCATGAATTTTTAGGGCTGCTGTACTCATCTGTTTTCACCTTGCTGATAAAGACATACATGAGACTGGGTAATTTATAAAGAAAAAGAGGTTTAATGGATTCACCGTTCCACGTGGCTAGGGAGGCCTCACAATCATGGCAGAAGGCAAGAGGCAAGTCTTATGTGGGGGCAGGCAAGAGAATGAGAACCAAGCAAAAGGGATTTCCCCTTATAAAACCATCAGATCTGGTGAGACTTATTCACTACCACAAGAGCAGTATGGGGGAAACCATGCCCGTGATTCAATTATCTCCCACCAGGTCCCTCCCACAACACGCAGGAATTTTGGGAGCTACAATTCAAGATGAGATTTGGGTGAAGGCACAGCCAAATCATATCAGCTGAGGTCAATCTAACTTAGGTACTAGCACTCTCAGCTTGAATGCATCGGCCTCCCCAGGCCAAACCTGTTTCTCATTCTCATTCCAGTGAGAAATCCTCATTCTCATTCCCAGTGAAGAGGTCCTGTTCTCTGGGGCAACCTAACTGCTCTCTCCTCTGCTGGAAATTGTGAAAACTATACTCTACCTGGCATTGTCTCTAGAACATGCCTTCCTTCCTCTGCTTTTCTACACATGGCTTTAACTGAGAGCCTATATATGTATGTGTGTGTGTGTGCGCACGCACGTATGTGTGTGTGTAATTTACAGCTTTATTGATATGTAATTCATATACTGATAGAGTTTGAATATTTGTCCCTTCCAAATCTCATACTGAAACGTGATCCCCAATGTTGGCGCTGTGGCCTAGCGGGAGGTGTTTGGGTCATGGGGGCAGATCCCTCGTGAATGGCTTGGTGTCCTCTCCATGGTAGTGAGTGTTCTAGCCTGGTTAGTTCACTCAATAGTGGGTTGTTTAAAAGGGCCTGGCATCCTTTTCTCCCTTTCTCGCCATGTGATGCACCTGCTCCCCCTTCATTGTCCGCCATGATTGTAAGCTTCCCGGGACCTCACTAGAAGCAGATGCTGGCACCACATTTCTTGTCTTGTACAGTTTGCAAAACTGTGAGTTAAATCAACATCTTCTTTTTTTAAAAAAAAAATAAATTACCCAGTCTCAGGTATTCCTGTATAGCAACACAAAATGAGCTAATGCACATACCAATCCATTTACTCCTACCCAACACCCCCACCCAACATGTTCTCACCACCTTCTTTTGAAATAGTAGTGGGTTATAATTCAATGTGAATGGTACATTTTTAAAGGGTGACATAATGTTTGTTCTGGACACTGATTAAGTTATAACCTTGCCTCTATTTTTTCTTTTAAAAATTAACAAATACAAATTGTGTATTTTTATGGTGTACAATGTGGTGTTTTAAGATATGTATACATTGTGGAATGACTAAATTGAGCTAATTAACATATGCATTACCTCATGTCCTTATTTTTTTTGTGGCGAGAACACATAAAATCTACTTTCTTAGCCAATTATTTACTCATTCAAAGTGTACAATTCAAGAGCTTTTAGCATACTCACAGAATTGTGCAACCATCACCACAATCAATTGTAGAACATTTTCGTCACCCCCCAGGAAAACCCTGCGTCTCTTGGGCACCACACCCTAATCCTTTCACTCCTGATGGGATTTTTTTTTTTTTTTTTTTTTTTTTTTTAAATATAAGAGTAGGCTGGTGTGTTGGGTCACACTTGTAATCCTAGCACTTTGGGGGGCCAAGGCTGGAGGATTACTTGAGCCAGAAGTTCAAGACTAGCCTGGGCAACAGAGTGAGGCCCCGTCTCTACAAAAATAAAAACTTAGCTGGGCATGGTGGCACGCGCCTGTAGTCCCAGCTACTTAGGAGGCTGAGGTGGGAAGATTCCTCAAGTCCAGGACTTAGAGGTTTCAGTGAGCTATGATCCTGCCACTGCACTCCAGCCTGGGTGACAGAGCAAGACCTTTCTCCCTCTCTCTCTTTTTCTCTCTCCCTCTCTCTATATATAGTATTACTCATATATACTCATATATGTATATATCCATTTTTATACCATAAAACTTAGACACCTAGAGATAAACACTATGTTTTGGAACCTTTTTTTTTTTTTTTTTTTTTTTTTTGAGATGGAGTTTCACTCTTGTTGCCCAGGCTGGAGTGCAATGGCATGATCTCGGCTTACCGCAACCTCTGCCTCCCAGGTTCAAGTGATTCTCCTGCCTCAGCCTCCCCAGTAGCTGGGATTATAGGCATGTGCCACCATGCCCGGCCAATTTTGTATTTTTAGTAAAGACAGGGTTTCTCCATGTTAGTCAGGCTGGTCTCAAACTCCCGACCTCAGGTGATCCTCCCGCCTTGGCCTCCCAAAGTGCTGGGATTACAGGCGTGAGCCACTGCACCCGGCCATGTTTTGGAAACTTACTATTTTTTTTTTTAAGCTTTATGTTTCTTATTGTTTCTTTCTTTCTCTCTTTCTTTCTTTCTTTCGTTCTTTCTTTCTTTCTGTCTGTCTGTCTGTCTGTCTGTCTTTCTTTCTGTCTTTCTTTTTTGAGATGGAGTCTTGCTGTGTTGCCAGGCTGGAATGCAGTGGCGCAATCTCAGCTCACTGCAACCTCCCCGTCCTGGGTTCAAGCGATTCCCTTGCCTCAGCCTCCCGAGTAGCTGGGACTACAGGCACGCGCCACCACGCCCGGCTAATTTTTTTGTATTTTAGTAGAGACAGGGTTTCACCATGTCGGCCAGGATGGTCTTGATCTCCTGACCTCATGATCCACCTGCCTTGGCCTCCCAAAGTGCTGGGATTACAGGCGTGAGCCACCACACCCGGCTGTTTCTATTTCTTTTAAACAAAAAGTAGAATTACATTCAGCAATTCTTACAAGGCATCACAGAAAACAACCTTTGCTCCTCATTATAGAATAATTTGGAAAGTAAAGTAAAAAGCAGCAAAACAAATCCTTAAGCTTGATACTCAGATAACCACTTTGGGGAGTATATTTTCTTTGAGGGTTTTTCATAATTTTTAAAATTAATTTTTAATCACACAAGAGCTTTTCCTTAGGAAAAAATGTAGACCCATCTAAAGCCAAATCTCCCTTGACCTCCACCCCTACGCTTGTCCTCGTACACTCTCCAGGCACCTGCTGTTATCGAGAGAACATTTTGTGTTTACAGAGTTGAAGTTTGCGACACAGTTGCTTTGTTTTTGTTTGAACAATGTTTTGTAAGCTCCCCCACCTCACTTTGCAAAC
Organism: Theropithecus gelada; assembly: GCF_003255815.1. NCBI lineage: Eukaryota > Metazoa > Chordata > Mammalia > Primates > Cercopithecidae > Theropithecus > Theropithecus gelada. Next base: position 21,851,900 of record NC_037687.1, on the reverse strand, counting down.
ATGTTGTAAACCACTTTCTAAAAGCTGGTTGCTATTTTATCCAGTGGCACAGCCAATTCCCAAAGTACCCTACCCTCCCCGCCCCCACCCCAGGAAGAGCCAGCAACGCACAGCATGCCTTGTTTGCATCATAAAACTACAGCCGCCTAAGAGAAACTTTCCAGCCTCCTTTTCTTTCCTTCCTCCCCTCTGCCTACTGCCCTGAGAGACGCCTAAGACAACGGCTCTGATGAAATAGGGAAGAGGCCTACCGCGTTCCTTTCCACCTTCCAGACACAGGCCTGAGCTGGGGACAGAGCAATGCTTTGAACTAGGTGGACTTTGGGGTTTAAAAATTACACGGAACTGAACTTTTTTTTTTTTTTTTTTTTTTAAGGTGGAGTTTCGCTCTTGTTGCCCGGGCTGGAGTGCAATGGCACGATCACAGCTCACCACAACTTCCGCCTCCCGGGTTCAAGCAATTCTCTTGCCTCAGCCTACCAAGTAGCTGGGATTACAGGCACGCGCCACCACGCCCGGCTAATTTTGTGATTTTAGTAGGGACGGGGTTTCTCCATGTTGGTCAGGCTGGTCTTCAACTCCCAGCCTCAGATGATCCGCCCACCTTGGCCTCGCAGAGTGCTGGGATTACAGGCCTGAGCCACCGCGCCCGGCTCAGAACTGAACTTTTAAGACCTGGATAAGGAAGCAATTCATTCACTATCTGAGAGGCAGATGTGTGTGGTCTCTGGAAAGTGTGGTCTGGGAAGCCAGCCCATCTGGCTTCAAATCTTCAGTTTGCCACTTCCAAGTGTGCGACCTGGAGAGGGCACATGACCTCTCTGAACCTCAGTTTCCCCTTCTGTGAAATAGGGATCATACATCCCTGATCTCAAAGAGTTGTGATAAGACTTAAATGTTACTACAGAAAAGCACTTAGAACGGGCTGACAGGCTGGGTGCAGTGGCTCACGCCTGTAATCCCGGCACCTGGGGAGGCCGAGGCAGGAGGATCTCTTGAGCCCAGGAGTTCGAGACTAGCCTGGGCAACATAGTAAGACCTCATCTCTACTAAAAATAAAAAATTAGCTGGGTTTGGTGGCGTATACCTGTGGTACCAGCTATGCAGGACGCTGAGGCAGGAGAATGGCTTCAGCCCAGCAGGTTGAAGCTGCAATGAGCCATTATCAGGCCCCTGCACTCTGGCCTGGACAACAGAGCAAGACCTTGTCTCAAAACAAAACAAAACAAAACAAAACAAAAAAACAAAAGCCCCAAACAGGCTGGTGTATAGACCTATTCAGTTACAGTGACCTTCTATTATGGCTGATGTTATTATTTTATGATTGCTATTATTTATATTTACTATTACTAGGTTGCAGATTGCTGGGGTGAGACAGGGCATTCTGGTGGAAGGGGGCTGGGCTGGGGTCTCAAATTCTGATCCTGCCCCTTGCCAGCCCTGCCATCTTGGGTAGGTGACCTGGTCCCCTCTTTGCACCTCACTTCCCTTCTTCCTAAAAGAAGCCAATAGGGTCATCTCTTGTGGCAGAGTGACATTCAAGAATTCCCATGAGTTGGGTGCCTGAGCTGCATGGGCCTCAAACTGACAGGGTCGAAGCTCTGAGTGGGGGCGACTTGGACTTGTAAGGAGACTCTCTCCTCCTTGTCCCCAGCCCATGGTGAAGCCACTGTCTCCAACGCACCTGTTAAAAGCAGCTTCCTCCAGGCAGGGGTGTGGCTGGAGCTGATGTTCAGAGGACTCCTCATCTTGTATTCTGTCCAAGGACTGTGCAGAGAAGGTCTCCTCGTCACATGTGGGGTCTTTATAGACCTATACAGTCATGTCTGCAGCCCTGGCCCCGCCCTGCAGGACCCCGCCTACGATGACCATGCCCTACCCTGGCCACTTCCCCACATGACTTACCAAGTTGGCTCGGAAGTCACCTCCAGCCGCATCCTTCTCCAGTATCGGGTCAGTGGTGATGGTGGGTGGGGACCAGGCTGGGACAGTGTCCCTGGGGAGGGGGCTCTGAGGCTTTGCTCTCATTCTCTCACCCTACAATCCCCACGGGGAGATGGAGGGAGAAGCAGAATCGCCCGCTCCTATCACTCACGTCAAAGTTAAGGAATGGCCAAAGGTCAACCTGGTAGGAGGTGACGGGGCTTTCTGCTGGCCTCCTGGCTTCTCCCCTGGACTCTGAACCACACCTTTTCTCCTCTGTAAAATGGAGGCGTTAATAATAGTGCCTGCCCCAGAGTCAGACGGGGCCATGGACTCGAGGCGCTTGGAGTAGTGCCTTGCCATGTAGTAGGTATTCAACGAATGGCAGTCACTATGAAGTTAATGCTAATTATAATTTGGTGTCTAGGATGTCCTGGAGGCATGTTTAGAATCCCATTATCAGGACCTCGCTCAGACTATATCCTGAATTTTAGATTCTAGAAGGATAAGCTACACTAGCTCCTTTTTCCTCACCCTTCTCACTCCCTGGGTCTATTCTTTCCTCCTTGAATAATAATTATCATGCTCAAACTAATAGCTGGTGTTTGTTGAACACCTACTACATGCTGGACACAGCATTAACCCTGTAACACGGTTGCCTAATTGAATCCTCATACCAACCTCGAGGGGTCGATATGGGCATCTCCATTTTCCCATGATGCACAGGGGCTGAGTAACTCACCTACTGTCACACAGTCGTTCACAGGGGCTTTCTGCCAGTTTTTGGAGGCACCAACACAGGGCCTTTGCATGAGCCGTTCCCTCTCCTTAGAACCTTACTCATGTAATCTCAAAGCTGACTGTATCTTATTATTTTGGCTTAATTCACGCATATCACCCTTTCAAAAAGGCCTTTTTTTTTGTTTGTTTTGTTTTGTTTTTTGAGACAGAGTCTCGCTCTGTCCCCCAGGCTGGAGTGCAGTGGCACGATCTCAGCTCACTGCCAGCTCCGCCTCCTGGGTTCATGCAATTCTCCTGCCTCAGCCTCCCAAGTAGCTGGGACAACAGGTGCCTGCCACCACGCTCGGCTAATTTTTTGTATTTTTAGTAGAGATGGGGTTTCACTATGTTAGCTAGGATGGTCTCGATCTCCTGACTTCGTGATCCGCCCACCTCGGTCTCCCAGAGTGTTGGGATTACAGGCATGAGCCACCGTGCCTGTCAAAAAAGGCCTTTCTTAATGCCTGCTGCAACTCAGTTCCCCAGCTCTTTGCTAGCAAGCCACACTGTTTTGTTTTCTTTACATCATTGACTGCTATCTTAGATGATTTATTTCTTTGTCCACTTGTGTTATCTGTCTCTCCTTCCTTAGTCCCACCTCTCCAACTTGAATGTCAGATCCAGGAGGGCAGGGATGTTGTCTGGCTTGTGGCTGTGTCCCTAGTGACTAGAACAGTGCCTTGCACATAACAGGTCCTCAATACATGTTTTTGTTTTTGAGATGGGGTCTCACTCTATCAGCCAGGCTGGAGTGCACTGGCACGGTCACAGGTCACTGCAGCTTTAACCTTCTGGATTCAAGCAATAATCCTGCCTCAGTCTCCTGAGTAGCTGGGACTACAGGTTCACGCTACCATTCCCAGCCAATTAAAAATTTTTTTTTTTTGGTAGAGATAGAGTCTCACTATATTACCCAGGCTGGTCTCGAACTTCTGGGCTCAAGTGATCCTCCCGTCTCAGCCTCCCAGAGTGCTGGGATTACAGGCATGAACCACCTACCCAGCTTACATGTTTTCTTTTTAGTGAATAAATAAAGAGCAAGTGAGTGAAATGGGAGTGTTCAGACTTGAACTCAGATCTGTCTGATGCAGAAGCTCATGCTTTTCCCTCCCAGAGAGGTTCAGGTTCCACCCAGGGGCTAAGGTTCACCCATGAGTCTCTAATAATAGTTGTCATCAGGTGACACAGTTATTCCTTTATTAGCATTTGCTAAAGTGCTTCTTTTATGGTTGGTCTGAAGTCCTCTGATGGAGTGATTAGCTAGGTCAGGAGACCACTGTAGACAAAAAGTAAATATTTGCAATGCAATTAATAACCATCTAGGGTTTCTGCCGAGCCAGCGGTCTCTTTTATCCAAGTAACAGCACCTGGAGTTCTCTTTTGGAAACCAACCTCCTCATGGCTCCAGGGAGGTGAGGGGCCCAGGACTGACCAATCAGAGCACTTCATCCCCCGACAACAGTGATTTCTGGAGAGCTGGGCATGGCGCCCAAAACAAGCCAAGGAGAAGCAGTCTCTTAGGGATTTTTCTGGAACTCTGGGGAATAAAGCAATTTTTTTTTTCTATTTCTAAAATTTTATTTATTTATTTAGAGACAGAGCCTTGCTCTGTTGCTCAAGTTGGAGTGCAGTGGCGTGATCTCTGCTCACTGCAACCTCCAGCTCTCAGGTTTAAGAGATTCTCATGCCTCAGCCTCCAGATTAGCTGGGATTACAGGCATGTGCCACCATGCCTGGGTAATTTTTTTTGTATTTTTAGTAGAGACAGTCTTTCACTATGTTGCCCAGGCTGGTCTCGAACTCCTGGCCTCCAAAGACCCACTTGCCTTGGCCTCCCAAAGTGGTGGGATTATAGGCGTGAGACACCGCACCCAGCCTAAAAGCATTTTTTTCTTGCTTCCGGGTTTGCTGAGCTGAAGAGATCTCAGTGTGTAGCTGCTGGGGGCCATCTTTCTATCATGAGTAGAGAGGTTGCCTAAAAACGGGGCTAACACATATGAAAGCATAGTCAGTGCACGGAAAGAGAGATTTCTAATGGCATCATTTAAACACCTAGATTCAGCTGTGCCTGATATCCATGCTGATCCTTCAGCTTATGTGCTATGCTGGTCTGTGTATTCTCTTTTTTTTTTTTTTTTGAGACGGAGTCTCGCGCTGTGTCACCCAGGCTGGCTGGAGTGCAGTGGCGCGATCTCGGCTCACTGCAAGCTCCGCCTCCCAGGTTCAGGCCATTCTCCTGCCTCAGCCTCCGAGTAGCTGGGACTACAGGCGCCCGCCACCACGCCCGGCTAGTTTTTTGTATTTTTAGTAGAGACGGGGTTTCACCATGTTAGCCAGGATGGTCTCGATCTCCTGACCTCGTGATCCGCCCGCCTCGGCCTCCCAAAGTGCTGGGATTACAGGCTTGAGCCACCGCGCCCGGCCTTGGTCTGTGTATTCTCATTGTTTCCCCTGAAGTCAGTTTGTTTTGGGATTACTTTAAATCCCAAAAGAACTTTGATTGAAGCCAGGTGCGGTGACTCACACCTGTAATCCCAGCACTTTGGGAGGCCAAGGTGGGCAGATCACCTGAGGTCGAGAGTTCGAGACCAGACTGACCAACATGGAAAAACCCCGTCTCTACTAAAAATACAAAATTAACTGGGCATGGTGGTGCATGCCTGTAATTCCAGCTACTCGGGAGGCTGAGGCAGGAGAATCGCTTGAACCCGGGAGGCGGAAGTTGCAGTGAGCCAAGATCAGGCCATTGCACTCCAGCCTGGGCAATAAGAGTGAAACTCGGTCTCAAAACAAAGAAAAAAACAAAAAACAAAAAAGAAAACACAAAACAAAAAAAAGCACTTTGATTGAAAGGAAAAATGGAAAACAGAGCTTTGAAAGGATCTGACTCTCTACTCCAGCTGAGATTCAGGCTGAATAAGGGAAGACTCTGGGGAGGAGATGGTGAAGCTGACCGCTGTGGGAAGAGGAGAACTTAGCAGGTCACTGTTTCTGAGAACTGCAGAACTCCATGCAAACCTCTGCATTAAGAGATGACCAAGGCCAGTTGTAGTGGCTCATGCCTGAAATCCCAGCCCTTAGGGAGGCCGAGGTGGGAGGACTGCTTGAGGCCAGGTGTTTGAGACCAGCCTGGGAAACATAACGAGACCCCATTTCTACAAAAAAATAAAAAAATTAGCTGGGCATGGTGGCATGCATGCGCCTGTAGTCTTAGCTATTTGGGAGGCTGAGGTGGGAGGATTGCCTGTGCTCAGGAGTGTGAGACCGCAGTGAGTTATTATTGAGCCACTGTGCTCCAGCCTGGGCAATGGAAGGAGACTCTGTCAAAAAAAAAAAAAAAAAAAAAAAAAGGAAAGAAAGAGAGATGATCAAACTTTAGCAGGGCGTCTAGCAGAATAAGGTTATGTTCTTAGGATGACTCCAGCCCCCCCATTAAAATGCCACCTGAGAAAGCTCTACCTTGCCAGGAGAATTTACTGTCTGACCGAGCCAACATCTGGCAATATACCCCTAATTTCCCTTTTCAGAGCATTTACTAAAAAGGGCCTACAATTGTGAATCCTTCCTCTTTCAGAAGTGTGTGTATATGTGTCTATACCCTACAACTTAGGGGTGTTTGTAGAGGATCTGAAAGCCCTTCCTTTGAAATAGAATCATCAGAAGGAGAGGACCTCCGTTTCCCGGTCTCTGTGGGAGGATAGAATTCTAACTATGACAATTGCCAACTAGCAGACACAGCTGGCCTAATCCTACTGACACTGTACAATTTTTTTTTTTTTTTTTAAGATGGAGTCTCGCTCTGTTGCCCAGGCTGGAGTACAGTGACATGATCTCGATTTACTGCAACCTCTGCCTCTCAGGTTCAAGAGATTCTCCTGCCTCAGCCTCCTGAGTAGCTGGGATTACAGGTGCACACCACCATGCCCAGCTAGTTTTGGGGTTTTTAGTAGAGACGGGGCTTCACCATGTTGGCAAGTCTGGTCTCGAACACCTAACCTCAGGTGATTTGCCTGCTTTGGCCTCTGAAAGTGCTGGGATTGCAGGCATGAGCCAGCCAACTTTTTATGATTTTTCCTTGCAGTGCGCTTCTCTCCCCATCCCTCATTCTGCCTTCTAGACACCCAGCCACCTCTGCAGTAATCTGAATGGAGCTCAGCTCTTTCCCCTACTGCCAGTGGTTACTGAATAAGATCTTTTTCATAGCTTTAACTGATGTCCCACTTTGTTTATTGCAAACATTTCTCAAACCTCAGTGTTTCTCATACCACATTGGTAATTCTTTCCATATGCACACATCACTTACACTTTTTTTTTCCTCTTTTGTTTTTGAGACAGTGTCTCGTTCTGTAGCCCAGGCTGGAGTGCGGTGGTGTGACCACAGCTCACTGCAGCCTTGACCTCTCAGCTCAAGCGATCTTCCTGCCTCATCCTCCTGAATAGCTGGGACTACAGACACATACCACCACGGCTGGCTAATTAAAAATATTTTTTTTGTAGAGTTGGGGTCTTCCTATGTTGCCCAGGCTGGTCTCAAACTCCTGGGCGCAAGTGATCCTCCTGCTTTGGCTTCCCAAAGTGCCGGGATTATAGGCCTAAGCCTCTACACCTGGCTACACTTTTTGTTTTTTCTTTTGAGACAGAGTCTCACTCTGTCACCCAGGCTGGAGTGCAGTGGCGTGATCTCAGCTCATTGCAACCTCTGCCTCCTGGGTTCCAGTGATTCTCCTGCCTCAGCCTCCCAAGTAGCTGGGATGACAGGCGCCCACCACCATAATTTTTGTATTTTTAATAGAGACAGGGTTTCAGCATGTTGGCCAGGCTGGTCTTGAACTCATGATCTCAAGTGATCCACCTGCCTCGGCCTCCCGAAGTGCTGGGATTACAGGCGTGAGCTACTGTGCCTGGCCTCTGGCTACACTTTTCTTTACTCAATATTTTTCTTTAAAATGACTCATCTAAAATAAGTTCACTCATTTTTTTTAAACAATAACATCCACAAAATTATCTACGAATATGCTAATTACATTTAAATGTAGATGACCGTAACAAAATGAAAATAAAACATATCTGTCCACATACCATGTGGAATTTTTTGGTGTGTCACCAAAAGAACAGGAGCCCCGTATGGAGAAAATAGTCATGACAATTGCTAGTATTTATGAAGAATTTGGCTCTGAGCCTGGTCCTACTCTTTGCATATATTAGCTTTACATATATTCGTTTATGTAACTTCACACTTTACATCATTTAGCTCTTTTATCCTTTCAACAACACTATGAGGCAGGTGCTGCCGTTCTCCTATTGCAGAAGAGGAAACAGAGGCACAGAGAGGTTAAGTGACTTATCCAGGCCACAAAGCTGCTGAATCGCTGGGCAGACCCAGGTATCAGGCTCTGGAGCCTGTGGTCTTAAGTGCAACAACCTTTTTTTTTTTTTGAGACGGCGTCTTGCTCAGTCGCCCAGGCTGGAGTGCGGTGGCGCGATCTCGGCTCACTGCAAGTTCCGCCTCCCGGGTTCACGCCATTCCCCTGCCTCAGCCTCCCGAGTAGCTGAGACTACAGGTGCCCACCACCGCGCCTGGCTAATTTTTTTTGTATTTTTAGTAGAGACGGGGTTTCACCGTGCTAGCCAGGATGGTCTTGATCTCCTGACCTCGTGATCTGCCCATCTCAGCTTCCCAAAGTGCTGGGATTACAGGCGTGAGCCACCGCGCCCGGCCCAGTGCAACAACCTTTTAAAGTCATTTGTATCTCCTAACATCCCTAGCTGGTAGAAATTGCTTCAATTTTTTTACATGAGGAAACAGAGATTCATGGAGGTTAAACGAATTGTCCAAGGTCATGTGCGCGTAAGTGGCAGAACCAGGATTTGGACTTAGGGATTTGGACCTGGGATCCTGAGTTTGGCTCTGTGATAGGTGAAGAGAGGTCGGTGTTGGGTGAGAGTGTGGGCTGTGGGAGGAGCATTCCAAGTTGAAGGGACAGGTTCAACTTGTCCTTCCGTCCTGGAACCACTTGGAATCTGTTAGGAATAACGTTTAAAATTTTAAGGAAATTGAACCCTTGACCAAAGGATTTTTAGCAAAGTAATTTTATTTTTGTGCAGAGGCGTGTCTCTTTGGCCAGTTGCCATGAGAGCATACCTGAACAAAGGGGCACAAGAGTCTATTTTTGACGCAAGTCTTGCTCCTGTACCCTTTCCCCATTGGCTGGGGTTGGGTTGTACAATTTAAACTAATTTTGGTTGGCTAAACATTTGTGTTTTTTCAGATAAGGTGAGTACGTAAAACAAAGTGGAGAGGAAAGGGGAAGGGGTGTTTGTAATAAGTTAGAAAGTTATTATTTTTTTTTTAATAAGGAAAGGAATGTGAGCTGGTATTGATAATGCTTGGTACTGCGGCATGTCTGAGCATTTAACAAAGGCAAAAAAAGAGGGGGTACTATAAATTAAAAAATATAAAAGATTGATTGGGTTATCTAAAAAAAAAACAAAACAAAAAACCTCATCATATTCCACAAATCCATGTGCCCAGCTTCAAACAGACCCTCAGCAACCTCTGGAAATCCGTTTATATCTCCTCGGTCAGTTCCTGGTTCCAATTTTCTCAGCAGTCATTCCAGCCTTTACAGCCATATACAAAGCCTAGATCACTCTCATAGTTATACCCGAGAACCAGCTCGGCTTCCTCTGGTTAAATTTCACTTGTTGGGTCTGAACACATTTTATTTCCTGCCCTCACCCATGAACTTGTGAGCCAGCCTCACTTCCTTCCTCCCATCCTCAGACAATGAATTTACTGACATTCAAGGTCAAGACCTGTTCTCCCGGCTCCTTGAGTCCCTAGACCATCAGTCATCATTCCTCCTGCCCTGTGTGAGGGAATCCTGCATTTCTCACATCTCTGTGAGAAGGATGTGTCACCAACCTGAGCTGGGTCTGTTTGCCTGCACACAATGGAAAGCAACACACCAAAGCCTTGGGATTTTTTTTTTTTTTTTTTGATAGAGTCTGAGTCTGTCGCCCAGGCTGGAGTGCGGTGGGACGATCTTGGTTCACTGCAAGCTCCGCCTCCTGGGTTCATGCCATTCCCCTGCCTCAGCCTCCGGAGTAGCTGGGACTACAGACACCCACCACCATGCCCGGGTAATTTTTTGTATTTTTAGTAGGGACGGGGTTTCACCGTGTTAGCAAGGATGGTCTTGATCTCCTGACTTCGTGATCCGCCCGCCTTGGTCTCCCAAAGTGCTGGGATTACAGGCAAGAGCCACCGTACCTAGCCAACCTTGGGATTTTGTAGAGAGAAAAGTGTATTGCAAGGCTGTTAAGCAAGGAGACAGAAGTCAGGCTCAAATATGTCTCCCTGAGCTAGGGGTTGGGACAGGTTTTATAGTCCCAAGGGTAATGAGCATGATCTGATTGGATCTTGCCTTATTGTGAACATTTCCCAAACCTCAGTGTTTCTCGTACTACATTCGTAATTATTTGCAGGGAGGCATGATCTGATTGGATCTTGTAATGAGGTGATGTGGGGAGATATGATTTGATTGGACCCTGCCCTGGGGTGATGCCAGGGCTCGATGTGATTGGATCCTGGATCCCGCCATCCAGTGTCCGCTTCTTAATTCAATCCTCACTTCTCAGTCTGAGTACTTAGGTTCCACTCAAGGTTACACATTTGGTTCACCTGGGCATGCTTAAATTACGGACCTTCAATCTGGGAGTCCATGGCAACTGAAAAACAACTCACAATTTTGTTACATAAAAGTTGAATCAGATTGGTCTGGTGTGATTACAAATGCCCCTATCATTCTCAGTCGAAGGCATCCCCTGCCCCTCCTGGAGGTTTTGGAAATATCTTCGTACAATTTTACTTATTTATTTATTTATTTATTTGGTACAGATGGGATCTCATTTTGTTGCTCAGGCTGGTTTTGAACTTGGGGCCTCAAGTAATCCTCCCACCTCAGCCTCCCAAAGCACTGGGATTAGAGGCATGAGCCACTGTGCCCAGCCCATCTTCCTATAGTTTGGTTGTCACAATGTCTGAGGATGAACCAGTAGTGACATTTATTGGGCAAAACCTCCTGCAATAATAGGTGGGACTGTCCCATATAACAGAAACTTGTCTCAGCTAAAATATTAATCATGCTCCAGTTAGAAATCTGAAGTTGGAATAAGGCTTTTGGCTTTTGTCCCCTGCTATGAGATTGGTAAGTTTGGGAGAAGAAAATGAGCTTACTTGGTTCAGATCCTCTCCTTCTCCCATTTTTTGGATTTACCTGTCTCCAGAAAGACTACAGTTTGGTCTGCTTCCTCGTACCGTGTGACAATGTACTTGCACTAGCAGAGGCAGCAACTATTGGGGTTGTAAATATATATGGCAGAGAAGCCAGTGGTGCCTCCCCAATCTATGAGTCCTTTCATAGTTAGAGGAGTTTAAGTTTGGCCCATGGTTGCCTGGAATAAAGACTAAATTTCCCAGCCTCCCTTGCAGCAGCTGTGGTCATGTGAGCACATTCTGGTGAATGGTATGTGAACAGAAGAGTTGTGTGCCATTTCTGGGTCATGCCCTTCAATAAAGGTCTCCCTTTCTTGTTTTCCCTTCCTTCAGGTGGAAGTGGGGACATGCTAGGGTGACCTGGGAACAAGCATGGGGACATGCTAGGGGCCCTGGAAACAAGCATGTCGATGAAAAGAGTCAAGTCCTCTAATATATACATGTTTTTTGAGACACAGTCTTGCTCTGTTGCCCAGGCTGGACTACAGTGGTACAATCTTGGATTACCGCAACCTCTACCTCCCAGGTTCAAACAATTCTTATGCCTCAGCCTCCCGAGTAGCGGGGATTACAGGCGTGCACCACAACGCCCAGCTAAGTTTTTTTATTTTCAGTAGAGACAGGGTTTCACCATGTTGGCCAGTCTGGTCTCGAACTCCTTACCTCAGGTGATCTGCCCACCTTGGCCTCCCAAAGTGCTGGGATTACAGGCATGAGCCACTGTGCCTGGTCCTGTAAAATATTTTAAGAGATTTATTCTGAGCTAAATATGAGTGACCATAGCCCATGACACAGCCCTCAGGTGACCCTGAAAACATATGACCAAGATGGTTGGGTGTAGCTTTGTTTTATACATTTTAGGGAGACACGAGACATCAATCAAAACATTTAAGATATACACTGGTTCAGTCCAGAAAGGTGGGATAACTCAAAGTGGTGGGGGAGGGGCTTCCATATAGGTAGATTTAAAAATTTTTCGATTGGCAATTGGTTGAAAGAGTTATCATCTATAGAAAGGAATGTCTGAGTTATGATAAGAGATCATGGAGATCAGCGTTTTATGATGCAAACGAAGCCTCCAGGTAGCAGCCTTCAGAGAGAATAGATTGCAAATGTTTCTTATCAGACTTCAGGTCTGTGTTGATGTTAAATGCTGGTCTGTTTTTCCTGAACTCCGAAAGGGATGAGGCCATAATGAGGCACTGATATAGGAGCTAGAAAATTATTTAGGCAGATAGTAAGGGCAACAGAGTCCTTGGTGGAATTTCCCTTTTAACAAAAAGCAGCCCCAAAGTCACGTCTTTTCTACAAAGAGCATCTTGAAAAATTGAGCTGTAAACATACACAAGCAAACTAGAAGCTCGCTTGGGTGAATGCCGGCAGCTGTGCCAATAGAAAAGGGCTACCTGGAGGCCAGATATGTTCAACATGGAGGCTCCATCTTCCCTTTTCTTTGTCACTACATGTACAGTAAAGCAAGCAGGCGGCATGGCACCAGCCAGGTAGAGAGCCCATCTGCATAATAAAAGATTGGGGTGTGGTGGCCAGTTTTTTCAGCAGCTATGTAAAAGGTACACCTAGTACCCCAGAACTTAAAGTATAAAAAAAAAAAAAGATACACCTAGCCCCATCCAGTTCTTTGCATGCCATGCAAATGGCACACTTGGTTGAACCAATCTTTCATGCCCTATGTAAATCAGACATTGCCTTTTCAAATTCATCTATAAAACCTCCTGCACTTCACTGTGGACCAGAAAACCCTCTTGGGATCCCCTCTCAATGCAGGAGACAGCAAAATTTTCTCTTTATTTCACCTATTAAACCTCTGCTCCTGACCTCACTCCTTGTGTGTCCACGTCCTTGATTTTGTTGGTGTGAGGCAACGAATCTCGGGTATTATCCAAGACGAACAACCCTGCTTCAGCACGTTCGACCCCTACCCCCATCCCACCTGTCATGGGCTGAACCAGTCTTTCAGGTTAAATTTGGGGTGGCCTGGCTGAGGAGGGAGTCCATTGAGATGGTTTAGGTGTGCAGTAGGTGGCGGCATTGAATTATATTTTTGGTTTACAAGCTCAGCATCATAGGGATAGCAGAGAACAAGATGGAAGAGCACAGACTCACGATAGCCTCACAAAGCAGAGGTGCATACCAGCTAGGACTGTTACAGGACAGAGAAAAATGCATTTCTATGGAATTTAAACCACTGTTATTTTTAATCTATCACCAGCATCCAAACTTACATCTGATGTTAAGATATTTAGATTGGAGGTGACAGGAGGCAAGGGAGGTGATGACAAACCCATTGGGCTCCACAGCTTGGCCACATTCCCTGGTACTGCATATTGCTTAGGAAATACTGATGACATGCTGATCTGTCTCTCTCTCTCAATTGGTTCTGACTTCTGGCCAGGACTAAGGATGTCATTTGTTGATGAAAAAAGCTAAGCTTGAAAATATTTGAAGATATTTATTCTTAGCCAAATGTGAGGACCATGCCCTATGATGCAGCCTCAGGATATCCTGAGAATGTGTGCCCAAGATGGTTGGATTACAGCTTGATTTTGTACATTTTAAGGGGACAGAAGTTATAGGCAGACATCAATCAGTACATGTAAGGTACACACTGATTCAGCCCGGAGAGGTGGGACAACTTGAAGTGGGGCAGAGGGGTTACAGGTCATAAACGGATTCAAAGATTTTCTGATTAGCAATTGGTTGAAAGAGTTAAGTTATCATCTCAAGACCTGGAATCAATAGAAAGGAGTGTCTGGGATAAGATAAGTTGTTGTGGAGACCAAGGTTCTTTTTTTTTCTTTTGTGACAGAGTCTCACTCTCTTGCCCAGGCTGGAGTGCAGTGGCGTGATTGCGATCTTGGCTTACTGCAACCTCTGCATCCCAGGTTCAAGCAATTCTCCTGCCTCAGCCTCCTGTGTAGCTGGGATTACAGGCACCCACCACCACGTCTGGCTAATTTTTTATATTTTTAGTAGAGATGGGGTTTTGCCATTTTGGCCAGGCTGGTCTCGAACTCCTGACCTCAAGTGATCTGCCTGCCTTGGCCTCCCAAAGTGTTGGGATTACAAGCGTAAGCCACTGCACCCGGTTTATATATATATTTTTGAGATACCACTGAAGCAGTGTCATTGTCTGGGGTAAATACCCGAGATTCGTTGTCTCACAGTCACAGAAAACTAAGACATGGACCGCCAGAGTGAGATAAAGAGGGGAAATTTAGTAGGTGAAAGAAAGAGACGAGCTCTCTGCGCCGAGAGGGGTCCTGGAGAAAATAAGTTGCCACTTCGGCAGTGAAATGCAGAAGGTTTTATAGATGAAGTTGAGGAGGCAGTGTCTGATTTACATAGGGCACGAAAGATTGGTCAGACCAGGTGTGCCATTTGCATAGCACATGATGAACTGGTTAGGACTAAGCGTGCCGTTTGCATAGTGCGCAAAGAAGCTGGCTGCCCCACCCAGCTTCATTGTGTGGATAGGTTGTCTACCTGGCCAGTGCCATGTGCCTGCTTTTTTTTTTTTTTTTTTTTTTTTTTTTTAACCGCACATGTGGTAACAAAGGAAAGGAAAGATGGAGCCTCCATGTTGAACATACCTGGCTTCCAGGTAGCCCTTTTCTATTGGCACAGCTGCCGGCATTCACCCATGCAAGCTTCCAGCTTGCTTATCTATTTCTGCAGCTCGTTTTTTCAGGCTGCTCTTTGTTTAGAAAAGAAATGATTTTGGGGCTGGTTTTTGTTAAAAGAGAAATTCCACCAAGGACTCTGTTGCCCTTACTATCTGCCTAAATCATTTCTTTCTATCTCCTGTATCACCACCAGTGACTAGATTTGTGTGTTTTGAGAGGCTCTTGCCTGTGTGAATTCAGCAAGCCCCACATAGGTCTGGAGTTGACAATTCCAGTAGCAGCAAAACAGCAGCTTTTTGATTCCCCACCTGCCTTTGATGGTGGAGACAACAGCTCCTCTGATGGGTCAGTTTTGCAGCTTCAGGTCATCGTGGGGGCCTAATGGAGTCAGAGTCCTTTCTCTTTTCCATCAGAGGACACTCAGATGTCTGTCCCAGGGATGGATCTGTTCCCTTCGCCTTCTGAGAAATTGAATTAGGCCAGGTGCAGGGTCTCACATCTGTAATCCCAGTGCTTTGGGAGGCCAAGGTGGGAGGATTGCCTGAGACCAGGAGTTCCTGATCAGCCTGGGCAACACAGTGAGACTTCATCTATTTAAAAAAAAGTTAGCTGGGTATGGTGCATGCCTGTAGTCCCAGATACTCAGGAGGCTGAGGTGGGAGGATTGCTTGAGCCTATGAGTCCGAGGCTGCAGTGAGTTATGATCCCTGTCACTGCACTCCAGTCCCAGCCAGTCCCAGGAGACAGAGTGAGATCCCGTCTTGAAAAAAAAATAAAAAAAGTAAAAAACAAACAAAAAAGAATTTGAGTTAATTCAATCTTCAAGCAAATTAGAAGCACAAGAATGTCCTAACAACAGACTGACCCCTGAAATATCTTGGGAAACACAAGTGCAATAGCATTCCAAATGAAAGCAATTTTCTCATCTTGCTGTTTTCAGCCACCGTCCATATATCAGCATAAAGGAAAATATTCGTTTAAATGAGAGAAGACTGTTACATTATCTTTATGTTTTAATAAAAATATCTAGCAGAGTCCTGGGTGGTCTTTTTAGTTCTATGAGGGTGGAGGAAGGGAGAATGGCCAATGAAAACTCATAATTCTTTGTACTTTTTAGGAAAAAGGAGTGTCATTACCAGGAATAACAAATTATAAATGAAGACAATCAGCCCAGCTTTGGGAAGTTAGAGGTGGCTCTTGCAGGATGCAGCAACAGCAGTCTCTGAAGTCTGGGTGTCTTATAGGACTCCTTTGTGAGAACCACATTTACAAGGAAGGTTTTATGAGGGAAAGAGCATCTGCTTTTCTGTAGTTGCAGAAGAGAGAATGATTTTCTCTTTTTTAGGCTGCTGAGATTTTTTATTTCCAGGAGTTACAACAGCCTAGAGTTACAACAGCCTAGAGTTTCAAGGCAAACTCTTGCAATCACATTTTTTAGTCCTGAGAGGAGAACAAAAAAGCGGCTCTAATACAGTAAAAATGTAACAATATGGGAAAGGAAATAGGAGTACCAGGATTACTAATAAATAGAAGATGATGCATGCAGCGTTTTGCATCCCCAAGATAAATAAACAAAGCAGGAAAGAAGAGTGCAAACTTTGGTTGTGTTGTGCTAGGATGCCTGAGAATCTGGGCCAGTCATTTGGACTGAAGAACCTGTCACTTTCAGCTGTATCTCATTCAAAGGTTAATGATGACATTAGGTTTTCCCATATCTTGGAATAATATCCACATCTGCCCAATTGTCTCTTGAAGAGTGGCATTTGGAAAACTCTTGACTTCTTGCAAAGCTGAGACGTCTACAATGGTGACAACTTGCAGTCTTCAAGTTTTACTTGAGTTTCCCCTCTGCCTCTTGGTGTCGACCCCACATTAACAAACATTTTCAGGGACATTCCTCCCTGCCTCCTGTGTTCCTGTTCCTCATCCCATCCTATGCTTAAATGAGACTGGGCTATGTTTCAACAAGAAAACCAGCCCCTCAAATATGACTTTTGGATGCTTTTGGCCATACAAAATTGATAACTCGATTCAAAGTGGTTTAAAACACTGACATGTATTATCCTATGTAGCAGGGATTCCAATGAAAGGGCAGTTTCCATGTTGGTCGATACAGTGGCTCAGTAATAACACCAAGGATCCAGGTTCTTCATCTTCGTACCCCAGCCTCAGCAGGTTGTCCTCTCCCAGTCCAAGATGGTGGCCAGCCACATCCATAGACACAAAAGGGGAATTGCTGCTCCTAGTTCTCTTCAAGATCCAATAAAATCTCTCCCATCAGCCGCCAGCAGACTTCCTGTCACTTGGCATTGGCCAGAACCTGGTCTCATGCCCATTCTTCTTTCCCTTTTCTCCAACTGTCCAAAGAATACCCAAAGGTTTCTGCTCCCAACTCCCAATTCCCACTCATCTAGAGAGCTGGTCAGGACCCTAACAGGTATGCCTGAGAGAATAGTTATGTGCTATCTGGGCCAGGCTGCCCTCTGCTCTTGTCCTAGACTGTCCTCCATTTGCCACCAAATTCTTCCTGTTGCTTGTCTATGACTCTGTCATTTGGGCTGTAACAAGAGTAATCTATCTTGTGTGAATGATATACAGTACTATTATTATTGTTCTATCTCATCCTGCTCCACCTTGCCCTGCCCTTCTCTGGAAGTGGATACAAGGGCGATACCCCACTCAAGCTAGTTCTTACACCCCCTTCTCATCCCAGTTGGCTGTGGACCAGAATCAGGACCACTGCCTTGCCCACCTTGATGGGAGCCATTTATTGTGCTCTGTGTGAATGGCGTCCCCTGGTGGTAGAGGCATGTATTTTTGGGTGAGGACAGGGGTGGGATGAGGACTCATCTAGATGGGGGTGCAAGACTGGATCTTTCATCTCTGGGTTGGGGAGGTGAAGAAGATCAGAACCCACCCCATTTTCAGTTCCCGAAGATCACCAGGTAAACACTCCCTGTGGCTGCCACACGGGAAGAGTGAATTGTTGATTCATGTTGGCTCCCAGCTTGTCAGGGCAGGGACCTTGTCCTGGCTGGGGCTAGGATTCTTATCAAGAGTTTATTCTGGCTGGGCTCCAAGAGGAGATGAATGGCTGCTTGGCCTTGGGCCTGTTTCCCAGGTGGCCATCTGTTCCAGGTGAGTGACATCCACTGGCCCACTGTGGGTAGTTTTTGGTGGAATCAGTTCTCCAAATGTCTGTCAGGAAACTTTTCAGTTTAGAGACCCTCAGGGGCTGAAGGTTTAGGATGCCCATCATCTCTGCAGAAGGAATAAGGTTTCAGAAGAGATGCTTCTGATGTCCATGTCCTCTACGTCCTTGGTAATGCATACCCTGATTTTTAAATGGATGCATGGGAGTTCAGCAAAAAATATGTTCTCTAGGTTCCCTGGAGCTAAGTGTGGCCATGTGGCTGAATTTTGGCCAATAGATAGAAGTGGAAGTGTTATATGAGGCTACCAGGACTGGCCTTAAGGACAACTTTTGTTCCTAATCCTTTCACTACTGACCAGATTATGGATATGATGGCTGGAGCTCTGGCAGCCATCTTGGACCCCAAGTTATATACTGAAGATGACAGACCAATAATAATTGAAGGAGGCTGCGTCCCGAGGATTATGAAACTGCCACACTTGCCCCGAACTCTGTATCTCCAGACTCCATTTATGTCAAAGAGAAACTTCCATCTTGTTGAGGACATTTGATTTTGGGGTTTTCTGTTACTTGCAGCTGAAGCTAGTCTTAACAGAATGCTCTCTCTGGGAGGAGGAGTGCAGGATGCATCCTGTCAGGGCAGGTGTAACTCTTAAGGGTCTTTTGGGTCTAGATGGCAGAAGTCCAACTTGAGGCAGTTTACACACAAAGGGAAAGTTGTTATAAATGAGTTCCAAGACAGGAGAGCATAGAGACACCCAGAACCAGAGGCTCAAATCCCCTCAGGGATCTCTCTCTCTGTGTCCCTCTCTCTCTCAAAGTGCCTCCCAAAGTGCTGGGATTAGAGGCATGAGCCACCACACCCAACCTCTATTTTTAATTTTTTGAGGAGCCACCATACTGTCTTCCACAACAGCCATACTAGGTTACGTTCCCACCAACAGCACACAAGGTTTCCAATTGCTCCATATCCTCGCCAATCCTTGTTATTTTCTGTTTTTGTGATAGTGGCCATTCTAATAGTTGCCAGGCAATATCTCATTGTAGTTTAGATGTGTCTTCCTGTAATGATTAGTGATGGTTGAGTATCTTGTCATGTGCTTATTGGCCATTTATTATGTTCTTTGGAGAAATGTCTATGCAAGTTCTTTTTGCCCATTAAAAAATTTGTGTTTTTTTAAATTGTTGCGTTCTGGAAGTTTTCTATATATTCTGGATATCAATCTCTTATCAGAAATATGATTTGCAGCTGGGCATGGTGACTTACATCTGTAATCCCAGCACTTTGTGAGGCTGAGTTGGGAGAATTGCTTGAGCCCAGGAGTTTGAGACCAGCCTGAGCAATGTAGTGAGATCTCATCTCCACAAAAATCTAAAAAATTAGCCAGGCATGGGGTGGCACACACCTGTCGTCCCAGCTACTTGGGAGGCTGAGGTGGGAGGATTGTTTGAGCCCAGGAGTTTAAGGCTGTAGTGAGCTATGATTGCACCACTGCCCCCCAGCCTGGGTGACAGAGCAAGACCCTTTCTCAAAAGAAAAGGAAAGAAGGAAAGAGGGAAGGAAGGAAGGAAGGAAAGAAAGGAAGGAAGGAATGAAGGAAGGAAGGAAGAAAGAAAGAAAGAGAGAGTGAAAGAGATCGAAAGAAGGAAAGAAAGAAAAAAGAGAGAGAAAGAGAGAGAAAGAAAGAAAGAAGCAAAGAAAGAGAGAGAGAGTGAAAGAGATCGAAAGAAGGAAAGAAAGAAAAAAGACAGAGAGAGAGAAAGAGAGAGAAAGAAAAAGAAAGAAAGAAAGAAGAAAGAAAGAAAGAAAGAAAGAAAGAAAGAAAGAAGGAAAGAAAGAAAGAAAGAAAGAAAAGAAAGAAAGAAAAGAAAGAAAGAAAGAAAGAAAGAAAGAAAGAAGCAATATGATTTGCAAATATTTTCTACAGGCACCTGGGAGGCTGAGGTGGGAGGATCACCTGAGTCTAGGAGGTTGAAGCTGCTTGAGCCATGATACTGCGATCCTGCCACTACACTCCAGCCTGGGTGACAGGGTGAGACACTATCTCAAAAACATTCAAACAAACAAACAGCCTAAATCATATCTCGCCCCTTCTTTGCTCAAAGCCTCCAGTCTCAGACTGAGTCAAAGCCAAAGTCCACAGTGACTGTACAATCCACACTCACCCCCTCTCACCCTGCAGTTCTCCGCCCTCTCCTTTTACCCTCTCCCCTCACTCACTTTCCTCCAGCTACACCCTCTACTCCCTGTTCCTCACACAGCCAGGCTACCCTCCAGCTCCAGGTGGACCTCTGCCCTGGGACGCCCTCCCTCCGTCTAGATGGTCCTCTCCCAGATCTGCCCTGGCTTCTTCCCTCACCTCCTCCAGGTCTGCTCAAGCATCTCCTCCTCAGAGAACCTCTCCCCAATCTCCTAGCATTCTAACATTCCTCATCTCCCTTCCCCGTTCCTGCCTTCTCCATAGCATCGACCATCCTCAGACAGACCCTGTAATTTGCCCATTTGCCTTGTTCATTGGCTGTCTCCTGGCTGGATGTCAGCTCCTCAAGGGCAGGGACTTGGTCCTGCACCCTGCCACATCTCCAGCACCCAGCACAGCGCCTGGCTTCATTAATTAATTAATTCATTCATTCATTCAACGTTCAACTATGAAGGATCAGCTGAGTTCCAACTGGCAGGAGTGCTCGCTAAGTTTTTTTTTTTTTTTTTGACATAGTGTTGCTCTGTCACCCAGGTTGGAGTGCAGTGGAGCAATCATCTCATTGTAACCTCAAATTTCTGGGCTCAAGAGATACTCTTACCTCAGCCTCCCATGACCACAGGTGTGTGCCACCACACTCAGCCTATTTTAAAAGAATTTTTGAGGCCGGGCACAGTGGCTCATGCTTGTAATTCCAGCACTTTGGGAGGCTGAGGCAGGCAGATCACTTGAAGCCAGGAGTTCGAGACCAGCCTGGCCAACATGGTGAAACCCTGTCTCTACAAAAAATACAAAAATTAGCTGTGGGAGGCAAGCCACCCAGGTACCGAGACAAGAGACCAAGGGCGTGAACTGTTCCAGTATAATAAAATATATAAAATAAGAATAGTTATACAAGATATAGATCATAGATATGATTACATGTGAATATCATTAATCACTAGTTTGTAGCAATTACTCTTTATTCCAGTATTATAATAATCCTCGCTCTACAATCATAACCGAGGAAAACCCAGGCCATATGGAGATAGGAACTGAGGGGACATTGTGAGAAGTGACCAGGACAAGAGTGTGAGCCATCTGTTATGCCTGGACAGGGCCACCAGAGGGCTCCTTGGTCTAGTGGTAACACCAGCGTCTGGGAAGATGCCCGTTGCCAAGCAGACCGTGGTCTAGCGGTAG
The DNA here is from genome assembly GCF_003255815.1 of Theropithecus gelada. Lineage (NCBI taxonomy): Eukaryota > Metazoa > Chordata > Mammalia > Primates > Cercopithecidae > Theropithecus > Theropithecus gelada. The sequence goes on along the minus strand of NC_037687.1, from coordinate 21,830,738 downwards.
CATCAGTGTCAAGGAAAAACACCCACTACTGAGCAGACTCTACTCAGTTCAGAGAAGACTCTACTCCTCCACCTCTTGTGGAAGACCTGACATCAGTCAGGCCTGCCCACAGTTATCCAGAGGCCTAACCATCTCCCTGTGATGCTGCGCTTCAGTGCTCATGCTCCTGGTCCACTTTCATGTTCCATCCTGTGCACCTGGCTCTGCCTTTTAGATAACAGTAGCAAAATTAGTGAAAGTACTAAAAGTCTCTGATATGCAGATATAATGGCATAAGCTGTCTCTCTCTCCTCTCTCTCTCTGCCTTGGCTGCCAGGCAAGGAAGGGCCCCCTGTCCAGTGGGCATGTGACCCACGTGACCTTATCTATCATTGGAGATGGCTCACACTGCTTACCCTGCCCCTTTGTCTTGTATCCAATAAATATCAGCGTAGCCTGGCATTCGGGGCCACTACTGGTCTCCACGTCTTGGTGGTAGTGGTCCCCCGGACCCAGCTCTCTTTTATCTCTTTGTCTTGTGTCTTTATTTCTACAATCTCTCGTCTCCACACACAGGGAGAAAAACTCACCGATGCTGTGGGGCTGGACCCTACATTAGCCAGGCATGGTGGCATGTATCCCCAAAAGTGGGGATGGTTAACACGACCTGCTTAATCCACCCGGACAATGGGGTTCTACACATTGTGTAGTGGTGATGGTCCAGTTGTTAAATATTTGATGGGTGGAATGGTTTCACACTATAGAGTTAAAAGGGGTTAAGTATTTTAAAAAGCAGCAATGCCAGCAGGCACGTCCTATTTTATCTTCAGATTGGGGCTGTGAGTTGGGTGTGGTTGTGTCCATTTTACAGATGGGGAACATGAGACCCAGAGATGTGAAGGGGATTCTTTTGTAAAATAATAAAGTGTGCGTATAAATATGTGAAGAGAGAAGACTAGAAGAATATGCCAGTTAGCAAAATGTTAACTGGAATTAAATAGCTCTCCACAGTGTGATTATGGAGGTTTGCAATTTATCTTTTTAATTAATCTGAATTTCTCAATTTTTCCACCATGAAGGTGATACAGGAGGTAGAAAGAAATTATTTAGGCAGAGAGTGGGGGTAAAAGAGTCCTTCGTAGAGCTTCCCTTATAACAAAAAACAGCCCAAGAAATCTTTTTTTTTTTTTTTCCTAACAAAGAACAGCCTGAAAAATCGAGCTACAAACGTGGATAAGCAAGCTGGAAGCTTGCATGGGGAATGCTGGCAGCTGTAATCCCAGCTACGCAGGTGGCTGAGGCAGAAGAATCACTAGAACCTGGCAGACAGAGGATGCAGTGAGCCGAGATCATGCCATTGCACTCCAGCCTGGGTGGCAAGAACAAAACTCTGTATAAATAAATAAATAAAAAATAAATAAATAAATGGACTTCTTGGGGGGCAGGCATGTTCACCATGGAAGCTCTATCTTCCCTTTTTTGTTAGCACGTGTACAGTAAGAAAGAAATTGGCAACATGGCTCAGCTCAGGCAGAGAACCCACCTGCATAATAAAAGATTGGGGTGGGGGCTGCCAGAAATTCACTCCCTATGCAAATAGCACACCTTGTTCTAACCATTTGTTTATGCCCTATGTAGATCAGACAGTGCCTCCCCACCAGCTCTTCTAGAAAACCTCCTACATTTCACCATGGACCAGCAACCCATTTTTCTGGGATCCCTCTCTGTAGCAGAGGCTAGTCTCTTTCTTTTGCCTATTAAACTTCCATTCTCAACCTCGCTCTTTGTGTGTCTGCGTCCTTGATTTCTGTGGCCATGAGACAACGAACCTCGAGTATTACCCCAGACAGTGAGGCTGTTTCAAAGGTGTAAAATGTATTCCAGCTACTGTTTAGTGAGTGGTCATTAGGTGTCCAGCTCTGGGCTGTGGGCTTTTCCCATTCTGTGGAACAGACTCTGAGTTGGCCCCAAGGTAGAATATGGCAAAGGTGATAGATGTATATGGTTCTGTTACCAGAAAGGGATCCTGATCCAGATCCGAAGAGTGGGTTCTTGGACCTCGTGCAAGAACAAATTTGGGCAAGTCCATACAGTAAAGTGAAAGTAAGTTTTTTAAGAAAGTAAGGGAGTAAACAGTAACTACTCCATAGGCACAGCAGTGGCATGGGCTCCTCAGTTGAGTATACTTATAGTTACTCTTTGATTATATGCTAAGCAAGGGGTGGATTATTCATGAGTATTCCAGGAAAGGGGCAGGGATTTCCTGGAACTGAGGGTTCTTCCTCTTTTCAGACCATATAGGATAACTTCTGGACATTGCCATGGCATTTGTAAACCGTAATGGTGCTGGTGGTAGTGTCTTTTAGCATGCTAATGTGTTATAATTAGAGTAGTCAGGACAACCAGAGGTCAGTCTTGTCACCCACCATCTTGGTTTTGGCCGGCTTCTTTACCACATTTCATTTTATCAGCAAGATCTTTATGACCTGTGTCTTATGCTGGCCTCCTATCTCATCCTGTGACTACAAACACCTAACCTCTTGGGAATGTAGCCCAGTAAGTCTCAGCCTTATTTTACCCAGCTCCTATAGAAGATGAAGTTGTGAAATGGCCTTGTTTCTGGGGTGACACCTGAGGTTCATTGTCTCACAGCCATGGAGAACAAGGACACAGACACACAAAAGAGTGAGGTTGAGAGTGGAAGTTTAATAGGTGAAAGGAAGAGACTAGCTGTCTGTTACAGAGAGGGGTCCCAGAAAAATGGTCGCTGGTCCATGGTGAAATGCAGGGAGTTTTATAGATTAGCTGGTGTGGAGGCAGTATCTGCTCTACATAGGGTGTGAAAAGCTGGTTAAGACCAGGTATTCCATTTGCATAGGGTGTGAATTTCTGGCAGCCCCCACCCCAGTCTTTTATTATGCAGGTGGGTTTTCAGCCTGAGCTGCACCATGTTGTCCATTTCTTTCTTACTGTGTACTTGCTAACAAAAAAGGAAGATGGAGCTTCCATGGTGGACATGCCTGCCCCCAGGTAGCCCTTTTCTTTCTTTTTTAAAATTTATTTTTATCTTACTTTAAGTTCTGGGATACATGTGCATGTCAGGTCTCTGAGCTCAAGCCCGCAAGTATACATCCAGATGGTCTGAGGCAATTGTAGAACAACAAAAGAAGTGAAAATGGCCAGTTCCTGTCTTAACTGATGACATTATCTTGTGACATTCCTTCTCCTGGACAATAAGTCTCTGGAGCTCCCCTCCAAGCACCTTGTGACCCCTGCCCCTTCCCGCAAGAGAATAATCCCCTTTAACTGTAATTTTCCACTACGTACCCAAATCCTATAAAACCCCTATCTCCCTTTGCTGACTCCTTTTTCGGACTCAGTCTGCCTGCACCCAGGTGATTAAAAAGCTTTATTGCTCACACAAAACCTGTTTGGTGGTCACTTCACATGGACGTGCATGACTGTGCAGAATGTGCAGGTTTGTTACATAGGTATACATGTGCCATGGTGATCTGCTGTACCTATCAACCTGTCATCTAGGTTATAAGCCCCGCATACATTAGGTATTTGTCCTAATGTTCTCCCCGCCTTCCCCCCACCTCCTGACAGGTCCCAGTGTGTGGGACCCCCTTTCAGGTAGCCCTTTTTCTATTGGTGCAGCTGCTGGCACTCCCCCATGCAAGCTTCTAGCTTCCTTATGTTTGCAGCCCAATTTTTCAGGCTGCTCTTTGTTAGGAAAAATGATTTCTTGGGCTCCATTTTGTTAGAAAAGAAGTTCTGTTGAGAACTCTTTTGCCCTGACTATCTACCTAAATAATTTCTATCTCCTGTATTAGTTGCTCTGGTTCAAACACCTCTCGCAATTCTGTGACACAAAGTTGTAACTCTCATCTTTCCAGGAGACTCTCTCCCTTGCCAGCTTTGAGGAAACAAGTGGCCATGTTGGGAGGCTCATGTGCCAAGGGACTGAAGGCAGCCCCCAGGCAAAATCCAGCAAGAAATGGAGGTCCTCAGTCCTACAACAGTTGAATGTTGCCAGTGTAGCAGGACAAGCTGCAGACAAAATGCCTCAGACACCAAGTTAAAGAAGGAAGGCTTTATTCGGCCAGGAGCTTCTGCAAGACTCACATCTCCAAAAACCAAGCTCCCTGAGTGAGCAATTCCTGTCCCTTTTAAGGGCTTACAATTCTAAGAGGGTCTGCATGAGAGGGTCGTGATTGATTAAGCAGTGGGTACATGACTGGGGGCTGCACATACTGGTAATCAGAATGGCTCAGATCAGGACAGGGATTTTCACAGTGCTTTTCTATACAATGTCTGGAATCTATGGATAACATAACCAGTTAGGTCAGGGATCGATCTTTAACTACCAGGCCCAAGGTGTGGCACTGGGCTGTCTGCCTGTGGATTTCGTTTCTGCCTTTTAGTTTTTACTTCTTCTTTCTTTGGAGGCAGAAATTGGGCATAAGACAATATGAGGGGTGGTCTCCTCACTTACCAACACCCTGGTTTCCAAGTAGATTCTTCTCCAGTTGAGCCTCAAATGAGACAGCAACTCTGGTAGACATTTGGTTGCAGCTGCAAACCAAGAAATAGCTAAGACAGGTCTCAATCAATTTAGAATTTTATTTTGCCACAGTTGAGGATTGTGATCCATGACACAGCCTCAGGAAGTCCTGAGAACATGTGTCCAAGGGGTTGGGTCACCGCTTAGTTTTATACATGTTAGGGAGACAGAAATTATAGGCAAACACATAAATTGATACATGTAAGGTATACATTGGTTTAGCTCAGAAAGGCGGGACATCTTGAAGCTGCAGAGTGGGCTGCCAGGTCATAGGTGGATTGAAAGATTTTCTAATTGGCAATTGGTTGAAAGAGTTAAGTTCTGCCTGGAGAGTTGAAATCAGCTTGAGTTAAGGTAAATGGGGGCTGGGTTGTAAAGGTCAAGGCTCTTGTCACGTAGATGAATCTTCCAGGTAGCAGGCTTCAGAGAGAATAGATGTGAATGTCTCTTATCAAAGGTGTTAAACTCTGGAGGGACCTATTAAAAGATTCTCAGCTGGGCGTGGTGGCTCACGCCTGTAATCCCAGCTCTTTGGGAGGCTGAGGCATGTGGATCATGAGGTCAGGAGATTGAGACCATCCTGGCTAACACGATGAAACCCCGTCTCTACTAAAAATACAAAAAATTAGCTGGGCATGGCAGCATGCACCTATAGTCCCAGCTACTACGGAGGCTGAGGCAGGAGAATGGCTTGAACCTTGGAGGCGGAGGTTGCAGTGAGCCTAGATTGTGCCACTACACTCTAGCCTAAAAAGATTCTCTATAGAATGCGAATTTTCCCTAGAAGAGACAGCTTTGCAGGGCCATTTAAAAATATATCAAATAAATATATTTTGGAGTAGAATACTTTGATTTCCTTTTAGGGCCTGTTACCTGTCGTGTGATGCTATACTAGAGTCAGGTTGGAGGTGGTATCTTATTGGTATCAAGGGTCTGTTCCGTCAGTCTCCGGATCTCTATCTTCATGTTAATGCTGGTCACTTGTGCGTGGATTGCAAAGGGAGGAGAGTATAATAGGGCATGCCTAACATCTCCCCGTTCCTGTCACAGTCTGACTAGTTTTTCAGGTTCCAACGGGCTCTCTTGGCTGAGAAGAGAATCTAGTCAGATGGGGAGGTGGCGGGTGGGCTGGGGTGAGGGCGCTGAGAAGTTTATTTTTGGTTTGCACAACCTGGGGAGACCCTGGAACAGAGGCCCCAGTTAAGCCATGCCTCGTCTCCTGATCTATAGAAACTTTGAGATGATATGTCTGTTGTTTTAAGCAGTCAAATTTGTGGTAATACTGTTATGTAGCAATAGACTGTTCCATTTTGTCTTCTGAATATCGATATGAGGTAGGTGTGGTTGTGTCCATTTTACTGATGGGGAAACTGATGCTCAGAGATGTGAGGGGCTTGCTTGAAATGGGCAACTCCCAGATCTCAGTGGCAGATGGGGACTGTCAGGCCTCTGAGCCCAAGCTAAGCCATCGCATCCCCTGTGACCTGCACGTATCCAGATGGCCTGAAGTAACTGAAGAATCACAAAAGAAGTGAAAATGGCTTGTTCCTAACTGATGACATTCCACCACAAAAGAAGTGAAAATGGCCAGTCCTTGCCTTAACTGATGACATTACCTTGTGAAATTCCTTCTCCTGGCTCATCCTGTCTCAAAAAACTCCCCCACTGAGCACCTTGTGACCCCCTCTCCTGCCCGCCAGAGAACAACCCCCCTTTGACTGTAATTTTCCTTTACCTACCCAAATCTTATAAAACAGCCCCACCCCTATCTCCCTTCACTGACTCTCTTTTCGTACTCAGTCTGCCTGCACCCAGGTGAAATAAACAACCTTGTTGCTCACACAAAGCCTGTTTGGCGGTCTCTTCACATGGACGCGAGTGAAATTTTGGTGCCATGACTCAGATCAGGGGACCTCCCCTGGGAGATCAATCTCCTGTCCTCCTGTTCCTTGCTCTGTGAGAAAGATCCACCTATGGCCTCAGGTCCTCAGACCAACCAGCCCAAGGAACATCACATCAATTTTAAATCAGGTAAGTGGCCTCTTTTTACTCTCTTCTCCAACCTCTCTCACTATCCCTCAACCTCTTTCTCCTTTCTATCTTTGTGCCACACTTCAATCTCTCCCTTCTCTTAATTTCAGTTCCTTTCCTTTTCTCATAGAGACAGGAGACACGTTTTATCCGTGGACCCAAAACTCTGGCGCCGGTCATGGACTTGGGAAGACAGTCTTCCCTTGGTGTTTAATCACGCGGGGACGCCTGCGTGATTATTCACCCACATTTCAGAGGTGTCTGACTACTCAGGGATGCCTGCCTTGGTCCTTCACCCTTAGTGGCAAGTACCACTGTTCTAGGGGCCAAGAATCCTCCCGACCCCTTCTCTCAGTGTCTCTACTCCTTCTCTGCTTTTCTGGGAAGCAAGAACCCCCCAACCCCTTCTCTCCATGTCTCTACCCCTTCTCCACTTTCCTAAGAGGCATGAACCCCCCGACCCCTACTTTCCATGCCTCTACCCCTTCTCCACTTTCCTGGGGGGCAAGAACCCCCTGACCCTTTCTCTCCATGGCTCTACTCTCTCTTTTCTCTGGGCTTGCCTCCTTCACTATGGGCAAGCTTCCTCCCTCCATTACCCCTTCTTCTCCCTTAGCCTGTGTTCTTAAAAACCTAAAACCTCTTCAACTCACACCTGACCTAAAACCTAAATGCCTTATTTTCTTCTGCAATGCTGCTTGACCCCAATACAAACTTGACAGTGGTTCCAAATAGCCAGAAAATGGCACTTTCAATTTTTCCATCCTACAAGATCTAAATAATGCTTGTCATAAAATGGGCAAACAGTCTGAGATGCCTGATGTCCAGGCATTCTTTTACACATCAGTCCCTCCTTAGTCTCTGTTCCCAATGCAACTTGTCCCAAATCCTACTTCTTTCCCTCCCACCTGTCCTCTCAGTCCCAACCCCAAGCGTCACTGAGTCTTTCTAATCTTCCTTTTCTACAGACGCATCTGACCTCTCCCCTCCTAGCCAGGCTGAGCTAGTTCCCAATTCTTCCTCAGCCTCTGCTCCTCCACCCTATAATCCTTTTATCACCTCCCCTCCTCACACCCAGTCTGGCTTATAATTTCGTTTTGCCACCTGCCCAGCAATTTCCTCTTAAAAAGGTGGCTGGAGCTAAAGGCAGAGTCAAGGTTAATGCTCCTTTTTCTTTATCCGACCTCTCCCAAATCAGTTAGTGTCTAGGTTCTTTTTCATCAAATATGGAAAAGCCAGCCCAGTTCATGGCCTGTTTAGCAGGAACCCTGAGACACTTTACAGCCCTAGACCCTGAAAGTTCAAAAGGCCATCTTATTCTCAATATACATTTCATTTTATTACCTAGACTGCTCCCAACATTAAATAAAGCTCCAAAAATTAAATTCCAGCCCTCAAACCCCACAACAGGACTTAATTAACTTCCCTTTCAAGGTGTACAATAATAGAGTAGAGGCAGCCAAGTAGCAACATATTTCTGAGTTGCAAATCCTTGCCTCCACTGTGAGAGAAACCCCAGCTGCATCTCCAGCACACAAGAACTTCCAAACACCTAAATCGCAGTGGCCAGGTGTTCCTCCAGGCCCACCTCCCCCAGGAACTTGCTACAGCCCAACTTGAACTGCACCCCAAAAACTTGGATAGAGTCTGAAAACTCACCAACCAAACAAGTAATTACGCTGAACCCCCTTGGGCACTCTCTAATTGGATGTCCTGGGTCCTCCCAATTCTTAGTCCTTTAATACCTGTTTTTCTCCTTCTCTTATTCCGTTTAGTTTTTCAGTTCATACAAAACCATATCCAGGCCATCACCAATAATTCTATATGACAAATGTTTCTTCTAACAACCCCACAATATCACCCCTTACCACAAAATCTTCCTTCAACTTAATCTCTCCCACTCTAGGTTCCCACGCTGCCCCAATCCCGCTCGAAGCAGCCCTGAGAAACATCGCTTATTACCTTTCCATGCCACCCCCCAAAAAATTTTTTTTGCTTCCCCAACACTTCAATACTGTTTTATGTTAGGGACACTCAGAGCAGTCTCAACTCCAAGGAAGAGTTGGACGGTTCCTGTCCTCCTGCAGTGTCACTGCTTTCCTTCTTGTTCCAGGAGGTGGCGACTTTTCCTATCTTGGGAACTGAAACTGCCTTTGCAAAAGATGTATCAGTGAGAAAATTATAACACTAATCCAACCCCCATCTTGCCCTTCCCTTAATTATTCCTGGGCTATTGGGCCAAGCTAGCTTTGGAAGACATTTAGGCTACAGTTTAAATAGTAGGTCTTGCCCAAAACTCAACTGCTTTGGTAAAGCTAATAGGAGTGTCAGAGGCATCTGAACCAGAGCGACTCCATTTTGAATAAGGGCTAGGAAAATGAGGCTGGGACTTGCTGGGGTTCATTCTCAGAAAGTGAGGCATTCCTAGCCTCTAGATGTTTATGGTTAAGGGAATAAAACAGACCTAGACTTGGGAGTGTCCCGATATGTCAATATCTGGAGAACAAAGGCATCCCTAATTTAATTTTGCTTTAAAGATAATAGTATCTTGCAAAATACAGTAATTAAGAAAATTAATCCTTTATCACAAACCCTTGTAGCAGAGCACATCTCCCTGTTTCTAGAGTACAATCTATATCTTTGCTTGATAGCAGCATCATACCTAGGGTAGACGCATTCCTCCTCTTACTTTCAGGAACGCCCTACTCTTGCCTATGCAGTAACTGTCCTTTCACCATTGTACTTCCTTAATAAACTCGCTTTTGCTTTGCACCACAGACTTGCCCTGAATTCCTTCTTGTGTGAGATCCAAGAACCCTCTCTTGGGGTCTTGCTGGATGGGGACTCTTTCCCTGTAACAGGAGGCCATCCAGCTGAGGGGGAGAGAAGGCTGAGTCCTGTTAAGGTGCAGACATTATTTCAGAGGCTATAAGATATGCAACTTCCCCAGTTACTCCTGAAAACAACAACACTACTGATGACTGGCCTTTTGAGATATCTTTCTAGGAGATGATTTGAGTTCAAACTCCACCTCCTATGTGGTGTGGCCAGCCTCATGTCTACTAAACTGTTTCTTTACTACCATGGTCTTTCTTCATACAGTGGGCAGGAAGAACCCCTCAAGTAGTTACGGAACTGGGAAGCCTGATGCCTAATGAGGATGAGAATTAAGACTAATGAACAATAATGATGATAATGAAGACAATACTTCTAATTTATATAGAAAGTTCTCACACCTGCAGAGGGCATGGATGCTCAATGGAGTAGACTGCACAGTCCATTGGCCTCTTTGCTTCTCATTCAGCCTCCGTTTCATGCCACCCACAACTCCCATTGATTCACTGCCTCCGAGTAAGTTGTACTGTGCTTTCACCTCGGCTAACAGCAGATTGGCCATTGCATTTATCATTCAGATCTCCAAGAGCCCGCCTACCCCAGATACCCACTGGCTAGTCCTGACCACTCCAAGTCAGGTTGAACCCCCATCTCACCAGGACTCCGTGCAGCCTGTAGTTCCAGCCTGAAGAGTTTGAGTCACTGTCCTGGGTAGTGGGGCAGAATCTGGACACCTCATCCTGCTGCTGTTTCCCCTCTCTGATCCCCACCTGGCCCTAGCTACCTCCCCGGGAGCTTGACCCTGGAGGAGACAGTGCTTTTGGTATGGACTGGAGGAGACACTGGGCAGACAAAGGCGCGCTGTCTGCCGAGCCACTGCAGCAGAGGCAGCCCTGCACACTACCTGGCGACCGCGACAGTGTACCTGTGCCTGGAGCTGCAGTGAGTGGTATGGCCGCCAGGTGGCGTTGCTGCCAAAAAGCAAAGCCACGAATTACCTGGTCAGGTGGGCAGTCGGGCAGGGCCTGTGGGTTCTGAAATGGAGGCTTCTTCCTCATTGCATTTTGTTCTCTCCACTATTTGGGTTTAGAAAACAAATCCTTCTGTACCATTATCATTTTGTAAACTGCACATACTCCATTATACAGATGCCGTGTGTGTTCCAAATCTTTCATAACAAGACAGGGGAAAATGAAGCCGGTGACATTGGCTGAGTGTCTAGGGAAACTTCTTCATCCTCGAGTTTTCTCCTCTCTGAATTTTAACTTCTTTTAACCTCTTCTGAGGTTTAAAGAAAATGCTCAGTGTTGTATTCAAGTCAAATATAGATTAAAGGTCTAGAACTGAAAAAAAGAAAAAAATTCCAAATTCTGGTTACTATTGTGGACTAGCCAATTACCCCCATATTTAACAACATCCCTTCTAGTTCACTCACATTTTGTGGGTGGGGGATTTGGGAAGTGGTCTGCTGGACAGGACTTGCTTGGGGTCTCTATGTAGCTGCGGTCAGATGGTGGCCAGGGCTATACTACAGTCACCTGAAGCCTTGGCTGGGATGATGTCCGAAATGGCTCACTCTGTGACTTGCTTTTGATGTTGGTTGCTGCCTGGGAGCTCAGTGGGGGCGTGAGGTGCCTCCATGTGGCCTCTCCAGCATAGCTGTCCCAGGATGAATGCACTTCTTAGTTGGCAGCTAAATGAAGTTTAAGTGTGGTAGGCAGAATAATATGCCTTCTCCTCCTGCTCCAAAGACGGTCCCCTCAGAATCCATTGAATCTGAGACTATATTACATTGCATGGCAAAAGGGACTTTACAGATGTAGTTAGTTAAGAATCTTGAGATGAGGAGACCATCCTGGATTATCCAGGTTAGACCAAATGTAATCACATGGGTTCTTATAAGCGAGAAGCAGAAGGATCAGAGTCAGAGAAGGTGATGTAGTGAGGGAAGCAGAAGTCGGAGTGATGTAAGGAAGGATCTATGAGCTGAGGAACGCAGGTGGCCTCTAAAAGCTGGAAAAGGCAAAGACATAGATTGTACTCTAGAAACTGCAGAAAAGGCCTGGCACCGCCTGCCATTTTAGCTATTTTTGAGTATATGATACAGTGGCATTCATTACATTCATAGTGTTGTGTAAAACTGGATATCCACGTGCAAAAGAATGGAGCTGGACCATTATACTCTAAACACAAATTAGAACGGATCCCTCATGTCTTTTTATAACTTCCAGTTTTGGGAAGTTTCTGTACTATCTAATTTTAAAAAATTAGTTTGGCATGGTGAGGGGCACCTGTGGTCCCAGCTACTTGGGAGGCTGAGGTGGGAGGACTGCTTGATCCTCGGAGTTAGAGGCTACAATGAGCTATGATCACGCCACTGCACTCCAGCCTGGGTGACAGTAGATACTGTCTCTTAAAAAATTTTTTTGGAGAGAGAGAAAAAAAAAAGACAGGCTGTTCCTAAGGTGCCTGAGAACCCCAGCCCTCACAGCCTTCTTCATTTAGCATCTTGCTTCCATGTCTCTGGTTCCATCCCATGTGGTGATGCTACACACGAAACCCATCTCCTCCTTCATTTCCACAAGAGACCCCATTGCACACAGCCACTGGAGGTAAATAAATAAGCTTTAATGAGATTTTGGGCGCTGGAGAAAGACAAGGAGCTTATGTGCCACCAAAGCAACCAATGTTCCTTTGTCTCCCCAACTCTGCGGTCCCACTGGCCTCATCACCCCTTGAACCCTTTGCCCCTGCCATCCTGCTGGTTTGTATCTCTTCCCCACACTTCTCTGTTCCCCACTCTTCCATCTCTGTCCACAGCAACTCCTTCGTCCTGCTTATTTTCTCTTGCAGAGCAGCTCAGGCTTTGCATTCTCATTCAGCATCTTGGCCCAAGATCTTTTCTCCCTCGAGGTATTTTCCCAAACAGTTTTCTTTATAAGAGGAATTCTGGTGTCTGCCCTCAAGATCATAGACCTTTTTAAAGTAAACTTGTCAGTTGCATCTGAGCAGCTCGGCCTCCTGGGTCTTGGGTCGCATCCATCTTGGTCCTACAGGAGCGTGTCCTGAGCAACTGCAGTGCCGCCTCCCCCTGCATCCCCTCCCTCTGGAGCTGGAAATAGCATTTGCTTCTTTTGTGGGTTATTTCCTGCCAGTCCCAGCTTGCTGGCTGCAGATGCTGGCCGAAAGTGGCTGCAGCTGACTACCTTCTTCAAGTTCACGTCCAGTAGTTGTCTCTGCTCCTTGGACACGCCACAGGCAGCTGCTTGCGGCCTGAGTTGCAGCCTCTGGTGACCAGGGTCAGTGGCTGTTTCTTGTAACCACAGAAGTCTGACGGATACAGAGAATTGGAAGCTCAAGGCCAGAGGCCAAATTTTTACCAAAATTGTCTAGTGGTCCACACCCTTCTGTGTGGTCTGCTATGCAGTAGAGGCTTAACCTTGCCCAAACAAAGATGAGGCCCTTTATCCTCAGCTCCTGGGCATTCATCTCCAAGCCCTTGGAATATCCTGCTGGTAGCTGATCTGAGAGTCTTGGGCCACTCTGGGCCACATCATAAATGATGTGATTTATGGTGGGGGTCTTGGGCCACACGGTATTGGCTTGATGTATGAGGTCAGTCATGTGGGCGGTGAGCTGCTTAATTTGGCACTTTGGGAGGCCAAGGCAGAAGTATCACTTGAAGCCAAGAGTTCAAGACCAGCCTGGGCAACACAGGGAGACCTCATCTCTACAAAAAATAAAAAGATTAGCCAGACATGGTGGCACATACCTGTAGTCGTAGCTACTCAGGAGGCTGAGGTGGGAGGATGACTTGGAGTTGAGAAGTCAAGGCTGCAATGAGCTGTGATTTCACCACTGCACTCCAGTGGGACAACAGAGCCAGACCCTGTCTCAAGACAAACAAAACTCTGGACACGAAGATCTCGAGTGAGCTGCTCTGGTTGGCAGTACTTGCACGTCATCACATGTGTTGCTGTGAGAATCAGGTGCTGCCTCTATGGCTTCAATGGGAGACAGCAGCTGGAAGCTGGCGCCTCATCTCTCCTGGAGTGTGGGCTGTGCACCTCCTCCCTGTGCTGATCTTAATCCCTATCTTTTTACCGTAACAAACTGTAACTGTGAGCCTAACAGCTTTCCTGAGTCTAGTGAGTCCTTCTAGCAAATGAACGGAGGGTGGTCTTGGAGACCTCTGAACTTGCACCTGCCCCCCTCGTTTTGAGGTCTGGCACAGGGAGGGAGGCTGGTCTCTTTGGAGGGGGTCTTCATCCATCGGGGCAGCGTCCAACTCCGGAGGCCCATGTCCTTGCCAGCTCCAGTCTCTCTCCCTGCTCAGTCCCGACGGTGTCACCTTGTGCCCTCTGTCTGTGGATCCTGGCAAAAGCTGGCCTCTCTGCTCACATCTGAATAGGAGATATACTAGAAGAGGGTTTTCACACTTTAGCCTCGGGGCTCTTTTGAACAAAATCAAACATCTTTCCACCGAAGCCCAATGTGCAAAGAATGGCAGGTCCATCCCCTCCCCTCTCCCTGGAAGCCAGGGCGGTGCTTCTCAAGGTGTGGCCACGGGTGGAATTGAGGCGGGGTCGGGGGAGGGTGGATATTAAAATGCAGATTCCCTGGCCCTATCACAGACCAGACTGTCTGGGGCTGCGTCTTGGCAAACTCTACAGCGGATTCTGCCCAGCAGGAAGGGTTGGGAAATGCTGCTTGGGGCACCAGGAGAAAAGACCCAGGCTCCTGCGGGCATCTGGAGACGTCTGGTCTGTAGTCTGTGCAGACCCCACACCCTCCTTAGCTCCAGCACTGCACTTACCCCATTAGCCGAGGCGCTGGCATGCTCCTTACCTGGGGAAATAGGAGGGGAAGTCGTCAGGAAGGCATAATGCTGGGAAGCATGGGAAGAAGACATGCCTGGGTGTCAGGGCCCTGAAAATGTCAAGTTCTGCCTCTGCTATTACATGCGGGCGCCATTTCCCTTAATGCTATACATGTGTGTGAGACAGGGATGGCAGGGGTGCTCTGTAAGGATCTGGTCATCCAGTTATTCACTTGGTTATTAAATATCCATAACTATCGAGCCTGGGCTCTAGAACCAGATGGATGGGTTCAAATTCCATCTCTGTCCTTTAGGAGCTGTGTGAACTTGGACAAGTGACTTAACTTCTCTGTGTTTCAGTTTCCTGGACTATTCAACAGGCGTGTATTTAGCAAATAGTAGTTATTATTCAGCAAATGGTAAATGTCTATTTTGTGCCAGGTACATTCTAGGTGCTGGGGACACAGCTGTGAACAAGAGATAAAAATGCCTGTTCTTGGCCAGGCGTGGTGGCGCATGCCTGTAATTCCAGCACTCTGGGAGGCTGAGGTGGGCAGATTGCTGGAGTCTAGGAGTTTGAGACCAGCTTGGGCAACACAGCGAAACTCCATCTCTACTAAAAAAATTAAAAAATTAGCCAGGCGTGGGAGCGCATGCCTATAATCCCAGCTACTCGAGAGGCTGAGGTGGGAGAATCACCTGAGCCTGGGAGGTTGAGGCTGCAGTGAGCCAAGATCACACAACTGCACTACTCCAGTCCGGGCAACAGAGTGAGATCTTGTCTCAGAAAAAAAAAAAAAAAAAAAAAAAGCCTGCTCTTGTGCAGTTTATGTTAATAATAACAATAATAGTAATAATAGCAATAACAATCATAGTGAATACATAGCCAGTATGTGGCTTACAATGTGGCACTTGCTGTGTTAAGTGTTTTACTGTATTATGAGGTACCGTCACCCCATTTTACAGATGAGGAAACTGAGTCATACAGATTAAGCTATTTGCCTATGGTGACATCACTAATCAAACAGTAGCTCGAGGGCCCACAGGCAGTCTGGCTCTGTAGTTGACACATTGAATCACTCAGCAAACACTTCCTCGAGTGCTTCTTTTATGCCCAGCCCAGTGGTAGGTGGTCCTGGGGACATAGTCATGACAGTGACAGCCTCAGGTTTGCTCTCTTGGGGCTCACAGTCCACTGGGGAAGACAAACAAGTCGCCCACAGTGATGACCCAGAATGGGCAAGCCCGGGGTGGGAGAGCCTAGTGAATGCTTGGCCCATGCTTGGGGGTCAGGGAGGGCTACCTGGAAGAGGCAGCATCTGTCCAGGATGTGAGGCAGCAGCTTTGTTTAGTGGTTGAGGGAAAAGCTTGGTAGTCAAAGATCTGGCATCTTCTCTCCATCAACCACTTTCCAGCTATTTGACCATTGGCAGGTAACTTCATCTGTCAAGCAAATATTTCCTCCTCTGTAAAACGGGGCTCATGGGAGAACCACTTTGCTGGGTGCTTGTGAGCATTCAAGGAGATTGTATAGGCCAGGTGTGGTGGCTCATGCCTGTAATCCCAGCCCTTTGGGAGGCTGAGGCAGGTAGATCACATGAGGCCAGGAGTTCGAGACCAGCCTGGCCAACATGGCAAAACCCCGTCTCTCCTAAAAATACAAAAATTAGCTCTGCACGGTGGTGCGTGCCTGTAATCCCAGCTACTCGGGAGGCTGAGGCACGAGAATCGCTTGAAACTGGGAGGTGGAGGCTTTAGTGAGCTGAGATCGCACCACTGCACTCCAGCCTGGGCGACAGAGTGAGAGCCTGTCTCAAAAATAAAATAAATAATAAAAAAATAAAAAAATTAGAAATTGAAATCGAGGGGGTTACACACACAAAGTGGCACGTAGACGGTGCTCAGCAAAGTATCGCTCCTTTGATTACAGAATTAGCTGGCGCACTTCTCCAGAAGGAGCCATGGGAGGGTGCTCCAGGCAGGGGAATGGCCTGTGCAAATCTCGAGGTGTGACAGCATCAGACCCTTTTAGAGCTGAGGATCAGAGGTGCCAGTTCCTGCCAACTTCTCCTAGGAGTCACTCCTGAACAAGGCAGATGGAGTAAGGCTGAGGGGTTAGGCATTATTTCACCCTCTATCCATCTGGCAGGGACTCCCACATCACCTGAATTAAATTCCAAAGTCCCTACCACAGCCTTAAGGCCCTATATGCTCTTCTTCCACTCTGTAAATAAGATTTGTAAATGTAATCAATGAACCAGTGAATGAGACTCCCTGGCTCTGCACCCTCATTGGTCAAATGGGGGAAACCTCATGGCAGTGGGGTGATGATTCAGTGAGAAGCACATGGGAAGGACTCAGCACAGAGCCCAGCACATAGTAGGTGCTCAATTATGGCAGCTCTGGTGATGCTCACTCGAGGGAGACAGATGATGGTGCCAAAGGAACTCACAGGAATATCTGGACCGATAGAAATAAAGCCCGATCCCCAGGAGGGTCAGAAGAATCACGATTCCCAGAATCAGGAAGATGATGACGTTACTGGACATGCCTGAGTGCTCACTGGGAGGTCGCTCTGAAAGACAAGGAAACAGGTATTTAGGTAAGAAAACTCTTGGGGTTTATCCCTCATTCTTGAAATGGCATCTCGAATTTCCTTGGGGAGCCGCCACTCCACCTGCCTCAGTCTATTTAATTCAGGTGGACTGGATCCCACCCTCTGGTTCCTAGAATGGGACTTTGACACAGGCCTGGCCAATCAGAATATTCCATTCTCCCTGGCTGCTATGATTGGTTCATAGGTGGGCTGTGGCCTAAGCTGGGCCAATGAGAGCCAGCCCTGGGACTTTGGCTACAGTTATTGAAAGTGGTGTGTTTTTTCCTCCTGCTGTTGCTATTGTGGTAGGATGTAAGCCTGTCGCTGCTGAAGGCCATCTTGCTTCAAAGGCTGCCTGAGAATAAAGCCAGTATAACAAAAAGAGACAAGAGATGTACAAAATAAAAGTTTCTGGGTTACATGGTTGGAGCCCCTGGGTCTAACTGAAGGTGAATTTTCAATACAGTCTTGTTTTGTTTGTTTTTTTGTTTAGACTACTTTGTGTTTCTGTCAATTGCAATTGATAGAGGTCTGCCTAATACATTTGGAAAGGCCTGAGTCCCTGAGAGAGAGGGATTCCACATCTATCCCAACCTGTGTGTGTGGAGGGAGTGTATTCAGGCAGCTGAACAACGGTACCAGTGGTATAGGTATGGAGTTAACAGGGGAGTACAACTGGCCCCACTGGTCCTTTTGTGAGAAGGCTTAGGAGAAGGATGGGAGCCAGAGAGCATTGGAGAGGGAACCCTGCCTCGACCTCTTCCTTTGGTCCCTGTTCTCCCTACTCAGGGAGTTCCTCACCTTTGACCTGGATGGTCAGTTCTGCCTGGCGAGCTCCTAGGGCATTGGTGACGTTGCAGATGAAAGTTGTGTTGATTGGTTTGTCCACAGGACGGATCAGGAGCTGGGCGCCCTGGGCCACAGCGAAGGGTGGCAGGGGACCCATGGTCCTGGGAGCGACAGAAAGGTGAGGAGGTGGCCTCTGCTGCAGGTCCGGAGTGACAGTGATTGAGCACTCACTGCGTGCCAGGAACCCTCACACCCTCTATGGCATAAGCGGAGAGCAACTCTGGAGGCACCGCAACTCTTCCCTTCCTCTCACGCCCACACCCAACCCATTAGCCAATCCTGTCGGCCCCGCCTTAAGATCTACCCAGAATCCCACCGCTCCTCAGGGCTTCCAGGGCCACCTCCCTGGTCTGGCGCGGTACATCCGGGCCCCCAGCAGCCGCCTCCACACTGGGCTCTGTTTCTGCCCTGGCCCCCTCATCTTTTCCCCACATGGCCACCAGAGGTCGCCTGTGAACCCTAAGTCAGTTCCCATCCCTCAGCTCAGTACCCTCTGGCGGCTTAACCTGGCTCAGAGTTAAACCGAAGTCTTCTCCTGTCACAAGCCCCATATGATCTGGTCCCTGCTACCTCTGCCCATGTTTTCCATTACTCTCCCCTTTGCTTCAGCCTCTGCATCCACAGTGGCCTCCTTGTTGGTCCTCAAACTCTCCAGTTAGGTGTCCAGTGTGTTTCCTTATGCAGGATGGATAGAAATGGGTTTGTCCATGCCGTTCCCTCTGCCCGAATGCTTTCCCCCCAGGTACCCGCAGAGCTCACCCTCATCTCCTTCAGGCCTCTGCTGGGATGTCACCTTAGTAACACCTCACTTGGCCACCCTATTTCAACTGCGATGATCACCCTTCCCATCCCCTTCTCTCTTTTCTTATTTTCTTTTTTTTTGAGACAGGGTCTTACTCTGTCACCCAGGCTGGAGTGCAGTGACGCCATCTTGGCTCACTGCAACCTCCATCTTCTGGGTGCACAGAATCTCCCCACCTCAGCCTCCTGAGTAGCTGGGACTACAGGTGCATGCCACCACACCCGGCCAGTTTTTTAATGTTTTTTGGTAGAGATGGGGTTTTGCCATGTTGGCCAGGCTAGTCTCAAACTCCTAGCCTTGAACTCCTAGCCTCAAGTGATCCTCCCATCTCTGCCTCCCAAACTGCTGGGATTACAGGTATGAGCCATGGCACCCAGTCCCATTCCCTTCTCTGCTTTATCTTTTCCACGGTATTTATCACCATTGCGCACACACTACACACCTCATGACTTTATCTTGCTTCTTGTTTCTTTCACCATTAGAATGGAAGCTCCATATGGGGAAGAAATTTGGTCTGTTTTATTGACCCGCGTACGTCGGTTAGTTGCACCTGGCTTACTTACTACAGTAAGCAGTCAAGAAATACTGGTTTAATGAACAGAGGTGGAGGAGATGGAAGCATCGGGCTTTGGGCACTCTGCAGAGCTGGGATGCAAACGCAGCCATCCGGATCAAGAGCCTGAATTGTGGCACTTTGAGGCAGGACAGTAAAGGCACCATCACACCAACCGAAACCTTTGACCAGCAATTCCTTCCACTGACAACTGCTGACAAGTGACCACTGGGGATGGTTACCACCATGGCGTTTGCAGAGTAGAAAATGGAAAATGACATCTGTGTCCTCTACTGGGGACTGGTTAAATAACTGATGTCATCCACATATGTTGGAATCCCTTCCCTGCCCTTTGGGAGGCCCAGGCGAGAGGATTGCTTGAGTACAGGAGTTCAAGACCAGCCTGGGCAACATAGTGAGATCCTGTCTCTATTCTTAAAATTGTGTTTTTGTTTTTAAAGTGATGGAATCCCAGCAACATTGAAAAAGGGGCCAGGTTAGCCAGGCGTGGTGGTGTGTGCCTGTAGTCCCAGCTATCTGGGAGGTTGAAGCTAGAGGATCACTTGAGCACAGGAGTTCAAGGCTGCAGTGAGCTGTGATTGTGCCACTGCATTCCAGCCTGAGCAACAGAGTGAGGCCCTGTGTCAAAAAAAAAAAAAAAAAAAAAAGCAGGGGTGCTGGGGGTGCTCTGAAGTGCATAATATTGATGGATGAATAGAGGGACTGAAGGAATCACAGAAACATGATAAAGCAAGCACAGTAAAATGTTAGTGGGGGAATCCATGAGGTGGAATCTTAGGTGCTCACTGGAAAATTCCTGACTTTTCGGTATGTTTGACAGTCTTCCTAATACAACGTGGGGGAAAATAGAGTGTGGATCTCTGTGCTTTGACATGGAAAGGTATTCACAAGATACAGGAAAAGTTTCAAAATTATATGTATAGCATAATTCCAGTCTTTGTTTAGAAACAGAGAGAAAGAAGACAGAAGGATGTATAATAAGTGGTCACTGGTTATTTCTGGAGGTGGCTGGGTACACTTGACTATAGGTGCTACTTTCTTCTTTTTGCTCATAACTAAATTGTTTGATATTTCTACAGTGGATACAAGTTAGTTTTGTAATAAGGAAAAAGATGTAAGGCTGGGTGAGGTGGCTCACACCTGCAATCCCAGCACTTTGGGAGGCTGAGGTGGGTTGATTGCTTGAGCCCAGGAGTTGGAGACCAGCCTGGGCAATGTGGCGAAACCCTGTCTCTGCAAAAAAATACAACAAAATTAGCTGAGTGTGGTAGTGTGTGCCTGTAGTCCCAGCTACTCAGGAGGCTGAGGCAGAAGGATCACCTGAGCCCAGGGAGGTCCAGGCTGCAGTGAGCTATGATCACACCGCTGCACTCCAGCCTCGGCGACAGAGTCGCTTCTTAAAAAAAAAAAGGTGGTTCAGTAAAATTATGTAAATTATGTAAAATTATGTATTATAAAATTTTGTATTATCCCTTTGCCTTTCTCTTACCCTGCTCTTGACCCCAGCTTCAGTATGAATCTGGGGAAATCTTATTGCTGTGAGCCTCAACTTTCTCATCTAGACAATGGGGATAGTACTTGCTCCATCCAGAGATAACCAAGTAGGTTACACAAGGTGACGGTGAGGTGGTTACAGTCTAGCGTGGGGGTGTCCAATCTTTTGGCTTCCTTGGTGGAAGAAGAAGAACTGTCTTGGGCCATACATAAAATACACTAACACTAATGATAGCTGATGAGCTAAAAAAAAATTGCAAAAAAAAAAATCCCATAATGATTTAAGAAAGTTTACAAATTATGCGGCTTGCAGGTTAGACAAGCTTGGCCAAGAGGCGGAGGACCAGCTTTGGAGCCAGGGCTGATTCAAGGGCCGCTTCTGCCCTCTCGTGGTCTTTAACCTGAGCATGACAACAGCTGCTGACTCTGCACAGCATGGGGTCACGTGGGATTCGGGGGAAGTACCGGGCACAGAGCAGGCACACCCCAAGAGCAGGTGCATCCACCAGCCAGGATTAAACCACCTGCTAAACGCCTCAACTGCAAAACAGAGATGCCCCCCACTGGGCATCTCTTCCCTCCTCTTTTTTTCTTTTCTGAATCCCCCTGCTCTCTTAGACCAGGATTCCAGGCTCCCAGCCTCTCCTCCCTCAGACCCAGGGGTCCAGGTCCAGCCCCTCCTCCCTCAGTCCCGAGTCCAGGCCCCCAGCGTCTCCTCCCTCAGACCCACAAATCCACACCCCCAGCCCCTCCTCCCTGAGACCCAGGACTCACGTGCTCCAGTTGTAGCCTGTGGGCTCTGGGTTGCTGCGAGCGTCGCAGGTCAGGGTGGCCTCATTCTGGCTGAGGTACCAGTTGTTATCATAGCCAGAGAAGGATACCTCTGGGGGGTCTGCAGGAAATGGACACAGAGGTTCAGAGACAGGGAGACTTTGCGGGGCCAAGGGCTACATGGGATTCACATCACTGCAGGAAAAGGCCTGGGGATATTTGGAAAACAGTGGGAGCTGGAGAGGCCTAGGAGTCATCTAGGTAGATGGGGTGCCGCAGAGAGCAGAAGCCTGGGAGTCTGTGGTCAGT
Source organism: Theropithecus gelada (assembly GCF_003255815.1). NCBI lineage: Eukaryota > Metazoa > Chordata > Mammalia > Primates > Cercopithecidae > Theropithecus > Theropithecus gelada. Next base: position 21,809,112 of record NC_037687.1, on the reverse strand, counting down.
GGGCACATGGAGAGGGCTTCTGAGGACCTGCTTTTCTCCACTAGCTTTCCTGGGTGGCCGGGACCAGGCATGTCTTGGGTGTCCTGCGGGAAAAGGCCTCCTCCTTTTCTCACTCATAGGCAATGACCACTCATAACACACGGCAGTGTATTCAAGACTCCGACAAGTCCTGCGGGAAAGAGTCCTGGATAACCCTGCTCTAGGCTGCTGCTCAGCCATCCCAGATGTGATTTCAATGTCCTCAGGGGGCAGGCCAATGGGACAGGGTTTTTTGGGGGGCGAGGGGTAGGAGTCAGTGTAGATCTCCTCCTCGCTCAGACCCAGTGACAGTGTTGAGGGACTCCAGGATAGACAGTACCTGAGGGAATCTGTGTACCACTTGCCTGGCGGGGGAGTAGGCAGTATAGACAATGATGGGAGGAACAGTATGAATGATGCCTAGAAGAGCTTGTGTAGATATTACTGATGGGCTCAGTGTAGACAGAGTGTTGGAATATTACAGTAGATGCTATATTGTCAGGCCAGTGTTGAAATGTTGTGGTGGGGGTGAGATCACCCCCACATATAGAGTGTGTCCCCGGGAGCTGGTGAAATTAAGACAGGCCCTGTGTGTGTGTGTGTAGACAGTATTTGGATGAGCCAGTGTAGACGATGTGGGAGCTTAGTCTAGCTCTCCAATGTGGCACTTACTGGTCACATGTGACTACTGAGCACCCGAAATATAGCCAGGCCAAAATACACACCAAATTTCAAAGGCTTTACTAGGGCAAAACAAATGGGAAAGATCTCAAGAATAATTTTAAAAAATTACAAGTTGAAATAATATTTTGGGTATATTGGGGTATGTAAAGGCAATTATGAAAATTAACTTTGGCCAGGCACAGTGGCTCATGCCTGTAATTCCAGTACCTTGGAGGGTTGAAGCAGGAGGATCACTTGAGCCCAGGAGTTCGAGACCAGCCTGGGCAACATAGGGATATCCTGTCTCTACAAAAAAATTTAAAAAGGCCAGGTGTGGTGGCTCACATCTGTAATCCCAGCACTTTGGGAGGCCAAGGTATGGGGATCATGAGGTCAGGAGTTTGAGATCAGCCTGGCCAACATGGTGAAACCCCGTCTCTACTACAAATCCAAAAATTAGCCAGGCACTGTAGCCAGGGCCTGTAATCCCAGCTACTCGGGAGGCTGAGGCAGGAGAATCACTTGAACCTGAGAGGCGGAGGCTGCGGTGAGCTGCTATCACGCCACTGCACTCTAGCATGGGTGACAGAGCAAGACTCCATCACACACACACACACACACACAAAATTAGCTGGGCATGGTGTCACACGCCTGTAGTCCCAGCTACTCAGGAGACTGAGGCTGAAGTGGGAGGATCACTTAAGCCCAGGAGGTTGAGGCTGCAGTGAGCTGTGCCACCGCACTCCAGTCTGGGTGACAGAGTAAGACCCCATCTCAAATAAATAAATAGATAAATAAAGAAACAAATAAATTTCATCTCTTTTTTTTTCTTTTTTTGTTTTTGAGATGGAGTCTTGCTCTGTTGCCCAGGCTGGAGTGCAATGGCACGATCTCGCTCACTGCAACCTCTGCCTCCCAGGTTCAAGTGATTCTGCTGCCTCAGCCTGGCCAGTAGCTGGGATCACAGACACCCGTCACCATGCCTGGCTAATTTTTGCATTTTTTAGTAAAGACGGAGTTTTACCACATTGGTCAGGCTGGTCTTGAATGACCGACCTCAGGAGAGCCACCTGCCTCAGCCTCCCATAGTGCTGGCGTGAGCCACCATGCCTGGCCTCTTTCTTTTAATTTTTTTAATGGGGTGGCTGCTAGAGAATTTAAAATCCTATATGCAGCTTGCGTGCTATTTCTGTTAGACAGCACTGGTTAAAGAGTCCCTGGGGCTGTCGGTGGAGATAAACGTGTGGGTGTCAATGTCGATGACGCCATGAGGGAGCTGCTGGAGGTAACGCTGTGCAGGAGAACCAGGACAGATGCTGTCAGGGGCCGTGCAGACAGAACACAAGGAGGCCAGTGTGGTGATGTGGGGCGAGACTCAACAGCCTGTAAGTGAGCCAGTGTAGACAACACTGGGCAGAGGAGCATGGAGACTACACTGGGGGACTCTGCAGACACTGCTGAGGGGAGCCAGCACAAACAACGTGGGAAGATCAATGCAGCTAGCACCCGGCAGAGATGGTCGATCGTGGCTCAGGGGAACTGGTCGATACAATGTGGGAGGTGAATGCAGACAGTTCTCCAGGGAGTCAGTGTAGACAGTGTCGAGGGGCACTTTAGAGAGTGCCCAGGAGAACCAGTGTAGAAAAAGTGGGGTGTTTATATAGACAGTGGTCATAGGAGCCAGTGTAGACACCATGTGAGACAGTGAAAACACCCCACAGCTGATGGCCGAAATAGCTGGTGTAGACAATGGGGATAGTGCTGTCTGTGGCCCAGAAGAGCCAATGTAGACAATGGTAAGGCAGTGTAGAAAATGGACAAGAGGCCAGGTGCAGTGGCTCACACCTGTAATCTCAGCACTTCGGGAGACTGAGGTGGGAGGATCACTTGAGCCTAGGAGTTTGAGACCAGCCTGGGCAACATAGCAAAACTCTCTCTACAAAAAATTGTAAAATTAGCTGGGCATGGTGGCTACACCTGTAGTCCCAGTTAGTTGGGAGGCTGAGGGAGGAGGATCGCTTGAGCCTGGAAGGTTGAGGCTATAGGAGCCATGATCATGCCCCTACACTCCAGCCTGGTTGACAGAGCGAGAACCTGTCCAAAGAGGGGGAAAAAAAAAAAGGCCAGGCACGATGGCTCATGCCTATAATTCCAGCACACTTTGGGAGGCCGAGGCAGGCAGATCACCTGAGGTCAGGAGTTTGAGAACAGCCTGGCCAACATGGTGAAACCCTGTCTACTAAAAATACAAAAATTAGCCAGGTGTGGTGGCATGCACCTGTAATCCCAGCTATTTGGGAGGCTGAGGTAGGAGAACCACCTGAACTTGGGAGGCAGAGGTTACAGTGAGCCGAGACTGTGCCACTGTACTTCAGCCTGGGTGACAGAGTGAGACCTTATTTCAAAAAAAAAAAAGAAAGAAAAAAAGAAAGAAATGGACAAGGGAGTGGGTGTAGACAAGAAGGGCGGCAGTGCTGATTGTGGCCAGGAGAACCAGTGTAGCAATGTGGGGAAGGTCATTGTGGATAGTTGCCTGGGGAAGCAGGTGCAGGCAGTTTGGGGGCAGTGTAGACTGTACTCAAGGGAGTCAACAGAGTGTGGGGTATCCGTGCAGACAGTGGCTAGAGGAGCCAGGGCAGACAATCTGGGTACCAGCATTGACTATGGCCCGAGTAAATTGGTGTAGGCAATAGGGACAGTGTTGTTTATGGCCCAGGCGAGCTGGTGCAGACAATGGGGGTGGGTCGTGTAGACAGGAGTCAGGGGAGCCAGTGCAGATGAAGGAAGCAATGCCTACAGTGCCTTGGGGAGTCAGTGTAGACAGTGGTGGGGGCAGCCCGGCAGGGGATCTTGCCGTCACTGACTCGGGCACACTCACAGTAGACGGTGAGGTTCACAGTCAGCAGCTGAGGCTTCTCAAAGCTCTCGTGCTCGACCTTGCAGGTCACACTCTTGCCGTCCACCTGGCTTGAGGGCACCAAAATCCAGAGGCTGGTGACAGTGACTGTGCCAGACAGGAACCCTGGCGCCTGGCTGGTATTGGGCATCCCGCCCAGGTCTGAGTGCCAGGTGATGTGGGCCGGCGGGCGACCCCCTGTGGAGACGCAGCGGGCCACGGGCACCGGCTTTCCAGTGAGCTGGACCTTCTGAACCTCAACTGTGTTCTGGGGCTTGGCTGGGAAGAGGAACAAAAGCAACAGGTCATTCAATGAACCCTTCCGTGGTAGAAGGAGGCATTCATTAAGGGTACAGGATGGCATGGTGGCTGGGTGGGGTGGCTCATGCCTATAATCCCAGAACTTTGGGAGGCTGACGTTGGTGGGTCACTTGAGGTCAGGAGTTCGAGACCAGCCTGGCCAACACGGGGAAACTGTCTCTACTAAAAATGAGCCAGGGTGTGGTGGCACACACCAGTAATCCCAGTTACTTGGGAGGCTGAGGCCGGAGAACTGCTTGAACTTGAGAGGTGGAGGTTGTGGTGAGCTGAGATTGTCACTGCTCTCCAGCCTGGGCAACAGAGCGAGAATCTGTCTCAAAAAAAGAAAAAGAAAAAAAAAAGGATACAGGATGGCATGGTTTAAACCCCAGCTGTGTCCCTGAGCAGCTGGGTGGTCTTGGGCAAGTCTGTGCCTCAGTTTCCTTGTCTGTCGACAGGGGTAGTGATGGCACCATAGGCAATAAGAATATGCAGGTGAAGCTGTCAGAATGGCACATAATAAGTGCTCCATAAATACTGTTTGCTGGAAAGTGCTGGGGCCCAGCAGTGACCAAAATAGCCCTGGTTCTGCCCTCATGGGTACAGTCCAAGGGGGCAGACAGACTCTTTCCTAGGCACTGATGACTCGGAGAGGGCAGGGCTGGGAAGGGGAAACCCAAAGGGGATTATGCTAGTCTGGGGCTCAGTGGAGGAGAGGAAGCCTGAGCCCTGAAGTTGAGAAGGGAAGTGACTTGCCCACGGTGACACAGCTGTAAGCAGCAGAGCTAGGCTTTCACATAAGGTCTGTCTGACTCCAAAACCACCTTGACCATCTCTTAATCATCATCCTGGTGATTCCCAAACCTGGAACTTGCTTCCCCATCATTACCTGTATTATTTACTGAAGATTTCTCCTTAACTTGACTTGCTGTTTCTGTTTTACCCTCATCCTAAACCATGATACCTGGAATCCCAGGCTTGCTGGAGTGACAAGAGCTGCCTGTGGTCGGGTGTTGTGTGCCAGGCACAGTTCCAAGCCCTTGACATTTCATGAGTTTCTCATGCACAGGCCTGGAATAGTTCTTGGCACATAAGCTTAAACAAAACAAAACAAAACAAAATAAAACAAAACAAAAACAAGTTGGGCGTGGTGGCACATTCCTGGAATTCCAGCTACAGGGAGCGCAGGAGCATCCCTTGAGTGCAGGAGTCCCAGGCTGCAGTGAGAACCTGCTGTGACCACACCACTGCCCTCCAGCCTGGGCGACAGAGCTAAACTCTGGCTCAAAAAAAAAAAACAGGGTCAGTTTTCTTGAATCCTCATGGTTATCCCCATCCCACAGATGAGGAAACTGAGGCACAGAGACTTCTTGCTCAAGTTCCAAGAGGAGGGCCTCATGGAGCTCATGAAAATGAAAGCAGATCCCCTCCTCTTTTGGGTATCAGGATCCTTGCTTTCCTGTCTGTCTGTTTCAACTTTCTCCTTTTTCACCAAATAAAGTAACAGTAACCCCAGGACACTCAGGACAGCTTTCCAAGGGTGATACTATTATCACCAACCCTTTTACAGATGAGGAAAGGAGGGGCCAAGAAGAGGCCACCCAGGCCTCCTCCCTTCCGGGTTCCCTCCGAACTCCTTTTCCAATGTACCCCTCCCTCTGCCTCAGGGCGTTCTGACCCCAAGATTGGGGGTCCTTACCCCAGGAGATCTCTGCTCCCTTCCTGCCCTGCAGCCCCTCCCCCCATGTGCTCCCCCGACCCCACCCCCATCTCCTTTTGTCCCCAGGGAATCTGCTGTGGAGGGAATCTCCCTCCCTCCCTGGCCTCCCCGGCCTCCCCACTCTGCCGACTTCCCTGATCCTCCCACCAAGTCTCCGCCTCTCATTCAGCCTCCCCAAAACCCCTACTCACCAAGCACTCGGAGCCAGATATCCACGCTCCTTTTGCCCTGCGGGAAGATGAAGAACACGCAGGTGTAGCTGCCTTCATCCTCCACGCGCAACCCGAACATCCTCAGAGAGGCATCCCGCAGCTCCGTGCCCAGTCTGGTGGCCACGAATTCCAGCCGTTTGGGCTCCGAATAGCTGGGGCCCTGCGTTGGGTGGAAGATGGCCATGCTGCCGGATTCACCATGCCGCGACCAAGTCAGCTGTGACACGTGAGTCTCCTCCATGCCGGGCACCTGTAGGTAGCAGGGCAGCGTCACGGAGTCACCCAAGAAGCCGGGCACCTGGGTGGGCGCCTGCACGACGATGTCCCCTGCGGAGAACCGAAGAGAAGGTGTCAGACCCGGGGCGTTCCTGGGCTAGATAGTGAGGGGCTCCGGGAGCCTGGGCACCTGGGCGTGCAATTGCACGCTGGGGCCCCGGAGCCCTGGTGGACGGTGGGGTGTGGGGGAAGGGGGGACTGGGGCACTAGTTGGGGTCATGGCAGGCGAGGAGGGTAAGGGCATCTGGGATGGTCTGCAACTTGGCCTTGCTCCTTCACTTTGGCTATTTATTACCATATTTCTTCTGTTATTACCGTATTTCCCTCAATCTCAACATCATTGATTTTAAAAATTATGGCAAATATGTGGTTAAAAACTAAATTTACCATTTAAGCCATTTAAAGCATACAGTTCAGTGGCACTACGCACATTTCACAATGTTGTGCAACTGTCACCACTATATAGCTCCAGACTTTTTCTTTTCTTTTTTTTGAGACGGAGTCTCACTCTGTCACCCAGGTGGAGTGCAGTGGCACGATCTCTGCTCATTGCAAGCTCTGCCTCCGGAGTTCAAGCGGTTCTCCTGCCTCAGCTTTCCGTGTAGCTGGGATGACAGGCTCCCACCACCACACCCGGCTAATTTTTTATATATTTGTAGCAGAGATGAGGTTTCACCACGTTGGCCAGGCTGGTCTTGAACTCCTGACCTCAAGTGTTCCTCCTGCTTCGGCCTCCCAAAGTGCTGGGATTACAGGTGTGAGCCACCGCACCTGGCCCAGAACTTTTTCATCACACCGGTGTCGTAGCTTTCACATACCATGACTGTCGTTATTTACAGCACAATTGCCATTAGGGGTTAGAATACCCCCAATGTAGAAAATGGGGAGAAATCCTAGATCTTCAAATCCATGAAAGGCTATATTATTACTCTGGGTAGGTCCTGGCTGGAAGAATGTGGGGGATCGTGGCACAAGAGGAAGGCAATTATAGTGAGGCTTCAGGCCAGTTACTTAACCTGTCTGATTCTTTTTCCTAGTTTGTAAAATGAGACTTAGAACCATGCACACTCACAGGGTGCTGACACAGATCAGGGGCTATTCTGGGTGCTTCACATATATCTTGGCATTTAATCCTCAAATAGCCTCCTGAGGCCAGCACTACTGTTAACATCATTTTACAGACAGGGAAACTGACACAGAGTATAGCGTCCTCCAAGTCATACAGAGGTTTAGTGGCAGAGGTGGGATTTGAACTCAGGTGGTCAGAGACTGACCTCTAATCCCCCAGGTCCTATATAAAAATCTTTCTGCTAAGGGCCCTAGCACATAGTAGGTCCTCAACATGTGTCAGCGCTTATTGACAATAATAAACATAGTCCTATGTATTCTTTTCTATTTTTAAATTTTTATTTAGTTAATTATTTTTACAGAGATGGGGTCTTGTCATGTTGCCCAGGCTGGTTTTGAATTCCTAAGCTCAAGTGATCCTCCCACCTCAGCCTCCCAAAGTGTTGGGATTACAGGCATGAGCCACTGTGTTTGGCTGCAATCAGCCTGGGCAGCATAGCGAAACCCTATCTCTACCAAAAATACAAAAAAATTAGCCAGGTGTGGTGGTGAGCACCTATAATCCCAGCTACTCCAGAAGCCATAGTGAGGATAGCTTGAGCCTGGGAAGTCCAGGTTGCAGTGAGCCCGGATTGTGCCACTGCACTCCAGCCTGGGCAACAGAGCAAGACCTTGTCTCTCTCTCTCAGACACACACATACACACACACACACAATATATATACGTATATATACACACACATATACATACACACAAAATATATAAATAATAAAATAAATATTTCCTCATTAAATGTATAACAAAATATATATTATTTATTATATAAATGTTATAAATATATAATATATTTAATATATATTTAAGAAATATATTGTATATTATTATATAATATATTATTGTTATATAATACATAATATATAATATATATTATTATAATATATAACAATAATATATAATATATATATTCATCAGGAGTTTGAGACCAGCCTGGCCAACATGGTGAAATCCTGTCTGCTAAAAATACAAAAATATTAGCCAGGCATTGGTGGCACATGTCTGTAATCCGAGCTACTCGGGAGACTGAAGCAGGAGAATCGCTTGAACCCCGGAGGAGGAGGCTGCAGTGAGCCAAGATCAGGACATTGCACTCCAGCCTGGATGATGGAGTGAGACTGTCTCAAAAAAAAGAATGAAAGAATCAATGAATGGCCAGTCCCCTGGAGTCAGACATTGGGGGTCAGAGGGGTAATGGTGTCAAGTCTCACCCACTGTCCGCCTCCCCAACTTCAACCATCCTCTCCGTCCAGACCCAGCCCGCCAGCAGGCTGCTGGGTTATGGCCTGGTTGTGCTGAGTAGGAACCTGGGTAAGGTAATCCCGCATGAGTCACCATCTGCTCATTTTCTGAGATTCTCTTGCCTTTTTGGGAAATGTCCGCACCCAACTCCATCCCCTTTCCGAGGGGCCCAGAGGAGGGTCTTGTGCCTACCCCGTGTTGCTGCCAATTTCGAGGAAGTTCTAAACCCAACTCCGACCGCTCTCCGAATGGCTACGGTGTTCCTTCCAACCCCGGGGCAGAGATGGGGGGTGGGTGGCGCCGGGCGGCGCCGTCATCTTCGGGGACCCAGGGGGCCGAGTACCCGGCCTGGATGCGGAGCTGGGAGCGAGAGAGGGGCCGCCGGACTGCGCGGGGGTCACTCACCGGTTCCTGGGGGTGGCCAGGACAGCACCAGTAGCGCCAGCAGCAGCGGCGGCCATGCTGCGGCCATATGAGTTGCCCCGGGCAGCTGGGCCTCCGGCGGGCGTCTCCTTCTCGCTTCCCGGCGCCGCTGGCTCTGCTGCGGCCGCTGCAAGTCCAGCTCCCGGAGCTCAGGTCCTGGAATCCCCGGGGGGCCGCTCCGTCAGTGCCTAGGGTGGGAAGAAGAATACCCACTTCTTCAAGTTCCAGACAAGTGACGGGAGGGGAGGGGAGTTGGCGGCGAGTCCCCTCAGGCGCGGGGGCGTCACCCAGGCTGCGCCCTCACCACGTCCCGGCGCGCCTGCGCCTGCGCAGGTCTCTCCGGGCGCTCAGTGCCGCTACAGACGCGCGCTCGCTCCCTCAGCGCGCTCTGGAAGAGGCGGCTTCCCGTGTGAGGACGCCCACATCCCAGGTGAGGAAACGGAGGCACGCGGAGAGATTCAGCAGCTTACTAACGACTCACGGTTGCCGAGTGGCAGAGCTGAGGTTTCAACTCGTGATGGGACAGATCCTGAGCCCGCCAGGCTGTCCTTCCACCCAGCCTAAACCCATGGGCTTTGGGGTCAGACAAGACCTCATGTTGAGCAAGTGGTTTCTCCTCGAGGGCCCTCAGATTCTTTATCTGAAAAATGGGCATAGTAGGGCGCGGTGGCTCAGGCCTGAAATTCCAGCACTTTGGGAGGTTGAGGCGGAAGGACTGTGTGAGCCCAGGAGTTAGAGGCTGCGGTGAGCCACCCTCGCGCCACCGCACTACAGCTTGGGTGACAGAGCCAGACCTGTTTCAAAAACAAACAAAACAAAACAAAACAAAAAGGTTGGGGGCTGGGGCGCAGGCACAGTGGCTGACCCCTGTAATCCCAACACTTTGGGAGGCCAAGGCAGGAGGATCAGCTGAGGTCAGGAGTTCAAGGCCAGCCTGGCCAACATGACACAAACCCATCTTTACTAAAAATACAAAAATTAGCTGGCATGGTGGCACATGCCTATAATCCCAGCCACTAGGGAGTCTGAGACAGGAAAATCACTTGAACCTGGGAGGTGGAGGTTGCAGTGAGCCAAGATCAGGCCTCTGCACTCCAGCCTGGGTGACAGAGCGAGACTCTGTCAAAAAAAAAAAAGAAAGAAAAAAGGGCATACAGCGTGGTCTGTAAAGGTTAAACAAGGAACTGCTTAGCTCAATTTCGGGGATATAGTGTGTAATAAATAAAAAGCAGATATACCAATAATAGCAGCAGTGGCAGTGACAATTATTGTTGCTTTACGGTTGCCATCAAATAATAATGTTCATGAGAATGGTAATTCATTCATTCTTCACTCAACGTATATTTATTGAGTCAGTCAGTATCCCAGGTGCTGGGGATACAGCAGAAAATAAGACACAAAAATCTCTGCCTTTAATGAAGACCGTGTTCTAGTGGAAGGAAACAGACCATAAACAGATTAATACCAGAACTCCAGCAGGTCTGGGGGAGATAAGGGTTATAGACCAACCTGCAATAGGGAGAGGAGAGGAGGGAGGGAAGGAGAGGGAGAGTGAGAGGAAGGGAAGGAGGGAGAGAGAGAGAGGGAGGGAGGGAAAGAGGGAGAGAGAGGGAGGGAGGAAGAAGGGAGAGAGCGAGAGGGAGGGAGAAAGAGAGAGAGAAACAGAGAGACACACTCAGAGATAAGGGCTGGGAGACAGAAAGATTGAAAGAGATAGAGACACAGCATAGACAGAGTGAGATGAGAGAGAAATGAGAGGTGAGAGATTCAGAGAGCCAAATCCTAAGAGATAGAACCTGAGAGACTTGCTGGTCCCCAGAGGTGTCTGTCCTGGCCAGGGTCTCCGTGAGGCCGACTAACAGCTCTGGTCCCTGTTCTCTGACATCCTTATATCCTTTTTATTTTTATTTTTTTTTAGACAGGGTCTCACTATTTCACTGCGGCTGGAGTGCAGTGGCGCCATCGTTGCTCATTGCAGCCTCCACCTCCTGGGCTCAACTCCACCTCAGCCTCCTGGGTAGTTGGGACCATGGGCATATGCGAACACGCCCAGCTAGTTTTTAAATTTATTGTAAAGACAGGGTCTCACTATGTTACTCAGGCTGGTCTTGAATTCCTAGCCTAGAGCAATCCTCCCACCTTAGCCTCCCAAAGTGCTGGGGTTGCAGGCATGAGCCACTGTGCCCAGCCCCACATTATTATATCTTTCTGTAAAATCCCTCTTATGGCTTTTGGCTGGCTTGAAGCTTTCTGTCTCCGGGTACCCTCTCTAACTTAGATCTGATGCTTGTGTATGACACATCTGATGCTTGGGGTCTCTCACCCTGGATGTATGTAGGTGAATTTCTATGGACACATGGAGGCTGGTCTCTTGGAAATCTCTGAATTTTCTGTCACTCTTGTTCTGCTGAGTTGTTTCCAAATTGGGAATCTGTGGCCATTGTTATGTTCCTTCTCTGGACGATGCCATCACCATCTGGGTTTCCCTCACCTCTCTGGACTCCCCAGCTCCTGTCTCCAGGGCCTCCTCTCAGGGACCTGGAGGGTCAGAGGCTGCTCTGAAGAAGCAGGCTCAGAAGAAAAAGCAAGTTTCGTTCCGGGCATATCTGCTTGCTTCTGTGTGTTTCTCTGTCAAGAGTCTAAATTCCTTGAGTGTTTGGACCAGACATTTTCTTCACTCAAGTGCTGCAATATCATCTGAAAAAATAGTGAATGGAGATCTCCAATGGGCATCCTATTTTTTGTGTGTTTGTTAGTTTGTTTGTTTTGAGACAGACTCTCGCTCTGTCTCCCAGGCTGGAGTGCAATGGCGTGATCTCGGTTCACAGCAGCCTCCGCCTCCCAGGCTCAAGTGATTCTTGCGCCTCAGCCTCCCAAGTAGCTGGGATTACAGTCCTGCACCACCGTACCCAGCTAATTTTTTTGTGTTTTTAGTAGAGATGGGGTTTCACCATGTTGGCCAGACTGAGCTTAGGTGATCCACCTTCCTCAGCCTCCCAAAGGGCTGGGATTATAGGTGTGAGCCACCATGCCCAATGGACATCCTCTTGATGCTGTGGTTTTCAAACTTCTGGATCCAAAAGGATCATCAAGAAGCTTGTATAATTAAACAAATATGAATCCATTTCCTTATTCTTCCCTCTCCCAATAAAAAATAAAATGGTGGCATTTTTCTCTTTCTGTTTTTCACTTAGCAACATATCTTGGTGATTTTCCCATAGGCAGATATATTGAGCTACCTCATTCATTCATTCGTTCATTCATTCATTCACAAATGTGTAGTATTCCATTACATGAATGCACCATCATTTTTGAAACTGTCTTCCAGGGATGGCCTCTTTTGGGTATTTCCGCCCTTTTGTACTTGCAAACTGTGCTTCCCTGGGTCATCATGTCCATGGCATTTCCCATGTATGTGACAGTGTCTGTCATATTTATTCCCAGAAGCTGATTTCCTGGGCCAAAGGGCATGCACATTTGTGGTCTAGAGGATATTGCCAAATTGCTGTCCCGCAACCATGCCAGCAAAATAAGGGCGTGGAGTGGCTTCTACCCAGGAATGCTCACGGCAGTCAGGGAAGGTTTAAAAATTTCAGATATGCCCCCACCCCCCGCATCTCTACAAAAATTAAAAGAAAATTAGCCAGGCGTGGTGGCACATACCTGTAGTCCCAGCTACTTGGGAGGCTGAGGCTGGAGGATCGCTCAAGCCCCGGAGTTTGAAGCTGCAGTGAGCCATGATTGCGCCACTGTACTCCAGCCTGGGTGACAGAGGGAGACTCTGTCCACCCCAAAAAAGAAAATGTCAGATGTGAAGCTTTGTCCAGAAGCGTGTGATGTAGGAGGCCTTGGAGCAGGGGGAGAAAGAGAGAAAGACATGGAGAGCAAGAAGAGGAGATGGGGAACGAGGGCTCCAGAGACTCCCTTGGTTCAAATTCTGCTTCCACCAATTGGTAGCTGGGAATCCTAAGTAACTGGTATCGCTTCTCTTGCCTCTTTTTTCTCATCCACAAAATACGGGCTCGTGAAAACATGTGGTGTTAGTTAAATAAGTTATTTAGAAACAAGTTATATGTGGCTGGGCGTGGTGGCTCATGCCTGTAATCCCAGCACTTTGGGAGGCTGAGGTGGGTGGATCATTTTGAAGGGGGCCTGCCCCTCCACCCCATGGGTGTTTCTCCCAAGGTGGAGATGAGAGACTGAGAAAAGAAATAAGGCACAGAGACAAAGTATAGAGGAAGAAAAGTGGGCCCAGGGGACCGGCGCTCAGCAAGTGAGGACCTGCACCGGCACTGGTCTCTGAGTTCCCTCAGTATTTATTGATCACTTTCCCTACTATCTTGGCGAGGGGCATGTGGCAGGACTATAGGGTAATGGTGGGGAGGGGGTCAGCAGGAAAGCATATGAGAAAGGACTCTGTGTCATAAATAAGTTTAAGAAAAGGTGCTGTGCCTGGATGTGCACGTAGGCCAGATTTATGTGTGACTTTACACAATCATCTCAGTGCAGTAAAGAGCAGTATTGCTGCCAGCATGTCTCACCTCCAGTCGTAAGATGGTTTTCTCCTATCTCAGTAAACAGAATGTGTGATCAGGTTTTATACCAAGATCTTCCATTCCCAGGGATGAGCAGGAGACAGATGCCTTCCTCTTATCTCAACTGAAAAGAGGCCTTCCTCTTTCACTAATCCTCCTCAGCACAGACCCATTACGGGTGTCGGGCTGGGGGACGATCAGGTCTTTCCCTTCCCACGAGGCCATATCTCAGGCTGTCTCCGTGGGGGAAAACCTTGGACAATACCCAGGCTTTCTTGGGCAGAGGTCCCTGCAGCCTTCCACAATGCATTGTGTCCCTGAGTACTCAAGACTGGAGAATGGTGGCGACTTTTACCAAGTATACTCCCCGCAAACACATTTTTACAAAGCACATCCTGCACAGCACTAAATCCATTAAACTTGAATCAATACAGAACATGTTTCTGCGAGCACAGGGTTGGGGCTAGGGTTACAGATTAACAGCATCTCAAGGCGGAAGAATTTTTCTTCGTACAGATCAAAATGGAGTTTCTTATGTCTTCCTTTTTCTACATAGACACAGTAACAGTCTGATCTCTTCCTTTCCCCCACACATTTGAGGTCAGAAGTTCAACACCAGCCTGGCCAACATGGTGAAACCCCGTCTGTACTAAAAACACAAAAATTAGCTGGATGGTAGTGGTGCGCACCTGGAATCCCAGCTACTTGGGAGGCCGAATCACTTGAGGTGGAGGTTGCGGTGAGCCAAGGTTGTGCCACTGCACTCCAGTCTGGGCGAGACAGTGAGACCCTGTTTCAGGAAAAAAAAAAAAAAAAAAAAAGAAAAGAAAAAGAAAAGAAATAAATTAAATGGTTTTAAAAGTTATTTATTTAGCTGGTCAATAAATGGCAGCAATTATTTTTGATATCTCCTGGGGTTTATGATTCTTCATCTGAAAAATGGGCATAGCATGGCACAGTGGCTCAGACCTGAAATCTCAGCACTTCGGCAGGCTGAGGTGGGAGGACTGTCTGAGAATAATGCATTAAAGCTCTTTGGTGCAATGCCTGACAAATATCACTATGGACACCTGGCTGCTGTTTAAACAATTTAAAAAAATTTTTTATTTGTGGCCAAGTCTCGCTCTGTTGCCCAGGCTGAAGTGCAGTGGCGCAATCTTGGTTCACTGCAACCTCTTCCTCCTGGGTTCAAGAGATTCTCATGCCTCAGTCTCCCAAGTAGCTGGGATTATAGGCATGCACCACCACGTCTGGCTAATTTTTTTGTATTTTTAGCAGACAAGGCTTCACCATGTTGGCCAGGCTGGTCTTGAACTCCTGAGCTCAGTCAATCCACCTGCCTCGGCCTCCCAAAGTGCTAGAATTACAGGTGTGAGCCACTGCGCCCGGCCAAAAAAAATTTTAATTTTTAAATTTTATTTTTCCTAAGCACCAACTCCAACCAGAGAGACCTGGCTGCTCTTTCCTTCTTTCCTTCTTTCCTGCTTTCCTGCTTTCCTGCTTTCTTGCTTGCTTTCTGGCTTGCTTTCTTGCTTTCTTCCTTGCTTGCCTTCTTCCTTGCTTGCTTTCTTCCTTGCTTGCTTTCTTCCTTGCTTGCTTCCTTGCTTGCTTGCTTCCTTGCTTGCTTTCTTCCTTGCTTGCTTTCTTCCTTGCTTCCTTGCTTGCTTTCTTCCTTGCTTGCTTGCTTGCTTTTCTTTTCTTTTCTTTTCTTTTCTTTTCTTTTCTTTTCTTTCCTTTTCTTTTCTTTTGTTTTGTTTCGTCTTGCTCTGACACCCAGGCTGCAGTGCTGTGGCATGATCTTGGCTCATTGCAAGCTCTGCCTCCCGGGTTCATGACATTCTCCTGCCTCAGCCTCCTGAGTAGCTGGGATTACAGGTGCCTGCCACCACGCCCGGCTAATTTGTTTTTCGTATTTTTAGTAGAGACAGGGTTTCACTGTGTTAGCCAGGATGGTCTCGATCTCCTGACCTTGTGATCCGCCCACCTCAGCCTCCCAAAGTGCTGGGATTACAGGCGTGACGCACCATGCCTGGCCATCTGGCTGCTCTTATTATTAATGATCTTAATGTGTTCTCTAGTACAGCTGACCCCTCCCCTGCCAGGAAGCCCTCCTGGATCCTCCAGTCTCGATTAAGACTCCCCTGCTGGCCTCCCAGAGGGGAGTGATGACTCTGGGTCATCACTGGGAACAGGTCTGTCTTCCTCACTTTACTATAAGCCCTAGGAGGGCAGGCCCAGGGCTGCTGTGGCCACCTCTTGAGGCAGGAGAATAGGGAATTAGGGTAACCAAAGGTTAAGCCAGAAGCAAAAGAACAGCAGGTATACTTAGTTCTAGGCAAGATTAGGCAGCACGCAAGCCACATCCCCACTCCTGTGATAACAAGGGGCAGGGTTTCGTCATGTTGTCATGCTGGTCTTGAATTCCTGACCTCAGGTGATCTGCCTGCCTTGGCCTCCCAAAATGCTGGGATTATAGGCATGAATCACTGTGCCTGGCTAACATCTCTTACTTATTTTATTTTATTTTTTTGAGATAGTGTCACTCCCTCACCCAGGCTGGAGCGCGGTGGCCATGATCTCGGCTCACTGAAACCTCTGCCTCCTGGGTTCAAGTTATTCTCCTGCCTCAGCCTCCTGGGTAGCTGGGATTATAGGCACGTGCCCCCATGCCCGGCTGATTTTTGTATTTTAAGTAGACGGGGTTTCACTATGTTGGCCAGGCTGGTCTGAACTCCTGACCTCAGGTGATCCACCTGCCTCGGCCTCCCAAAGTAGTGGGATTACAGGTGTGAGCCACTGTGCCTGGCCTAGCATGACATATTAATCATGTAAGGTGAATAGCCAGTGGATGGCACATGGAGAACCCTCAACAGACAAGACTTGGACTCAGTTCTGCTACTATTATTGCTAAGCAGATGCCACGTTAGGTGGTTCTGTGTTGGTCACAGAAGCACTGAATGTTCCTCAAATGTGAGATATATCCCCCAGAGGAGTTTCAGCCATATTTGTGTGCCCTGTGCCTGCCATCTGTCAGGATCCTCTTATGGAGAGGTATTAAACTCGAACAGCGCAAAGCTCAAAGGTTGATCTTATTTGCAAACATGCCTCTCCCACTCTCAGGAAGAGAGGCTTCATGAGAAACCACTCAGAAGTGGTGGTGTTTTTATTGAGTTTTTGGTTCTTTTTGAAAAAGAGAGAAAAAAAGCAACATGTGTAAAAGACATATTTTGGGGTCTGGCCAATTTCCAAGGTAAAACCTCCCCCCTGTTTTCTGAGCACTGAGCTCCCACAGACAGGGATGAGCCTCTGATGCTTTGCTTGCACAACGTGTCACAGCAATGGGACGAAGGATGGCACCAAGTCAACCCATTAGATGTTTTCTTGAAGTGTTTCAGAAACAGGGCAAAGGGAGTCTGGTTAAGTTGGGTTGTTCCCTTGAACAGAGATGTTGGATGTTGTAGACTTGGAACCTGTGGGATGGGGTCTTTTCCCACGTGGATAGAGAAGTACAAAGTGCCCATCTGCAGAGAGAGACAGAGAACTGTGAATTCCACGTGCAGGAGGAAAGAAATTGTAAGGGCTTGAGGTGGGGGTGAAGTGTGTGGGTCGGGGAGGCTGGCAGAGAGAGCTGTGTGTACTTCCACATTTCTTGGTAGATTGCAAAAATGGCCACAGATTTTTCCCTTCCTAGTAAGAGGTGGAGTGAACTTCCCCATCCCTTGAATTTGGCCAGTCATGTGACTTTGGCCAATGAAGTCCTTTCTGTGGCAGAAGTGATGGCATGTCCCTTTTGAGCTTGAGACTTAAGAGGCCTTGCAGTTTCTGCTCTTACTCTTAGAATCCTGCCTCTGCCATGTGAACAAGCTTGGGTCACCCTGCTACAGGATGAGAGACAACATGAAGGAGAGGCCAGTTGTCCCAGCTATGAGGCTATCCTAGTCCAGACAGACCCTGGGCAATCTGCCAACTGACCCCAGATGCAGGAGTGAGCCCTACAGAGACCAGAAGAACTATCCAGCTGAGCCCAGCCCAAATGGATAACTCATGAAATTCCAAGCTAAGTAAATGGCTGTTGTTTCAGGCCACTGAGTTTTAGGGAGGTAGTTTGTTACAAAGCAAATGCTGACTGTCACACCTATGGATTGCTGAAAAATTTCATAGGTCCTTAGATGAAACTGTTCATTTTAGTTTTTCCTGAGCTACTTCAGTGAGTTTCTTTTGCATGGAGCCCAAGAGGTTTATGAAATATAGGCTGCTTGTTTAGGCAGCTTCTAGGAATTAGATGAGCTGGGCAGATGGGGTGCTGGCAGTCAGCAAATGGAGAGAAAAGCAGCTCCTGGAGCTCTCCACAGGAGTGGAACATCTCACAGGCAAATGAACAGGGAACCAGGAGGGAGGAAGTCACATATGGAGTATCTGCCTGGGAACCTCATTCTGTTCCCAAACCTAGGATGTCCTTCACACCCTTCCTGGTATTACCTCTTCAGTTGACAGGAGAGTTGCCCACATTTCAGCTGCATATTCCTATTCTCTGGCTGTCAGTCCTGCAGTGGAGAGAGAGAGAGAGAGACAAAGAGAGAGAGAATGAGAATCATCAACTGAATTATTATCTGCTCCCCAAATTAATATGTACTCCTAGCCCTCCAATGTGACTATATTTGGAGATAGATTCTTCAGACACAATAAAGTTAAATGAGATCATGAGAGTGGGGTCCTGATCCAATAAGACTGGTTTCTTTATAAGAAGAGAGACATCAGGGATGAACATAGACAAAAGGTCACGTGATGACACAGCAAGAAGGTGGCCTTCTGCAAGCCATGGAGAGGGGCACTATGGGACATCAAACTGGCTGCCACCTTGATCTTGGACTTCCAGCCTCCAGAACTGTGAGAAAATAAATTTTTGTTGTTTAAGCCCCCCAGTCTGTGGCATTTTGTTACAGCAGCTGGAGCAAACTAATACAATCATCATTATCACATGGCTGAGGTTTATTGAAGGCTCATCACATTCCAGGCACTGTTAATAGCTTATAACTCTCACCATTTTACTTAATCCTCACTCCTGTCTTTGGAGGGAAGTATAATCATATCCCTGGTTTTCCTTTTTTTTTTTTCTTTTTTATGGAGACAGTCTGACTCTGTTGCCTAGGCTAGAGTGCAGTGGCACTATTTTGGCTCACTGCAACCTCCACCTCCCAGGTTCAAGTGATTCTGTTGGTACCAGGCCCCCGAAAATCTGGCCATAAACCGACCCCAAAACTGGCCATAAACAGTGGCCTGACCCTCCAGATCTTTCTATTCCAGAGGACACTGGGCGAAAAGTAGTCGTCCCAGTGACTGTTTGAGCAGTGCCTTGAGCAACCACTATCAGTTCTATTTAGGCAGGAATCCAGCAAGCTAGAAGAGAAGGTGATTTAGAGGCTTGGCAGTTCCCTGTTAGAATACACCCCACAGATCAACAGGGAAATATAGCTACATTTGAGCCTTTTCCTTTTAAATTGCTCAAAGAATTTAAATAAGCTATTCATACTGAAAAAGAATGTAGAAATAATCAGCGAGTCAGGCTGCCAGATAGGGGAAAAAGGAAAACTGGTGAGTCTGAAATATGTCCAAAAGGTAAAAAAGAAAAGCATTGGGCTAATCAGTGTCACTCTAAGTTTGATAAAGATGGGAACCGGATTCTGGGAGACGCCATGAGGGGCCCGTCATGGACAGGGATTTTAACAATGCTTTTCCATACAATGTCTGCAATCTATAGGTAACATAACCAGTTAGGTCAGGGGTCGATCTTTAACTACCAGGCCCAGTGTGTGGTGCTGGGCTGTCTGCCTGTGGATTTCCTTTCTGCCTTTTAGTTTTTACTTCTTCTTTCTTTAGAGGCAGAAATTGGGCATAAGACAATATGAGAGGTGGTCTCCTCACTTACCAACACCCTGGTTTCCAAGCAGATCCTTCCCCAGTTGAGCTTCAGATGAGACAGCAACTCTGGCTGACATTTGGTTGCAGCTGCAAACCAAAAAGTATCTAAGACAGGTCTCAGTCAATTTAGCATTTTATTTTGCCATGGTTAAGGATCATGATCCATGACACAGCCTCAGGAATTCCTGAGAACATGTGCCTAAGCGGTTGGGTTATTGTCTGAAGGGGGCCAGCCCCCCAACACCTGTGGGTATTTCTCGTCAGGAGGGACGAGAGACTGAGAAAAGAAATAAGGCACAGAGACAAAGTATAGAGAAAGAACAGTGGGCCCAGGGGACCAGCACTCAGCATACAGAGGACCCGCACTGGCCCTGGTCTCTGAGTTCCCTCAGTATTTATTGATTACTATTTTCACTATCTTGGCAAGAGGAATGCTGCAGGAGGACAGGGTGATAGTGGGGAGAAGGTCAGTAGGAAAACATGTGAGCAAAGGAATCTGTATCACAAATAAGTTCATGGGAAGGTACTGTGCCTGGATGTGCATGTGGGCCAGATTTATGCTACTGTCCACCCAAACATCTCAGTGTAGTAAAGAGTAGCATAGCAGCATTGCTACCAGCATATCTCGCCTCCAGCCACAGGGCAGTTTTCTCCTATCTCAGAATAGAACGAATGTACAATGGGGTTTTACCCTGAGACGTTCTGTTCCCAGGGGCATGCAGGAGATGGAGGCCTTCCTCTTACCTCAACCACAAGAGGCCTTCCTCTTTTACTAATCCTCCTCAGCGTAGACCCTTTATGGGTGTCGGACTGGGGGACGGTCAGTTCTTTCCCTTCCCACGAGGCCATATTTCAGGCTGTCTCAGTGGGGAGAAACCTTGGACAATACCCAGGCTTTCTTGGGCAGAGGTCCCTGCGGCTTTCTGCAGTGCATTGTGCCTTGGTTAATCAAGAAAGGAGAATGGCGATGACTTTTGCCAAGCATACTGCCTGCAAACATATTGTTAACAAGGCACATCCTGCACAGTCCTAGATCCCTTAAACCTTGATTCCATACAGCACATGTTTCTGTGAGCACAGGGTTGGAGCTCAAGTTACAGATTAACAGCATCTCAAGGCAAAACAATTTTCTTAGTACAGATCAAAATGAAATTTCTTATATCTTCCTTTTCTACATAGACACAGTAAGAGTCTGATCTCTCTTTTCTTTACAGAGGAGTGGTCTCCTGCCTTACCAACACCCTGGTTTCCAAGCAGATACTTCCTCAGTTGAGCCTCAGATGAGAGGCAACTCTGACTGACGTTTGGTTGCAGCTGCAAACCAAGAAGTATCTAAGACAGGTCTCAATCAATTTAGAATTTCATTTTGCCACCGTTAAGGATTATGATCCATGACACAGCTTCAAGAATCCTGAGAACATGTGCCCAAGCAGTTGGGTTATAACTTAGTTTTATACATTTTAGGGAGACAGAAATTATAGGCAAAGACATAAATTGATACATGTAAGGTATATACTGGTTTAGCTCAGAAAGGCGGGACATTTTGAGGCCACAGAGTGGGCTGCCAGGTCCTAGGTGGATGTAAAGATTTTCTAATTGTTGCTTATAACATAATATCTGAAAAGAAACTTATTTCTTACAGTCATGGAGGCTGAGAAATCCAAGGTTAAGGGGCCACATCTCGTGGGAGCCTTCTTGCTGGTGTGGACTCTCTGCAGTCTTTAGAGCACAGGGCATCACATGACAAGGGGCCACGCTAGCTCAGGTCTCTCTTCCTCTTCTTTTAAGCTACTAATGCCACTCTCATAATAACCTATTAATCCATTAACCCATTAATCCATGAATGGATTAATCCATTCATCAGAGTAGAACCCACATGACCCAATCGCCCCTGAAGGTTTCACCTTTCTATACTGCCACATTGCCTATTATGTTTCAACATGAATTTTGAAGGAGACAAGCATTTAAACCGTAATGATGTGGTTTCTCTATTTGATATGAGAATGATTATTAAAGTTCAGCTCCTCTGCCCTGTTCTCTGTGTCCTCATCTAAAATTTGACACATCGGCCAGGCGTGGTGGCTCACGCCTGTAATCCCAGCACTTTGGGAGGCTGAGGCAGGTGGATCATTTGAGGTCAGGAGTTCGAGACCAGCCTGGCCAACATGGTAAAACCCTATCTCTACTAAAAATACAAAAAAAAGACCCAGGCATGGTGGTTTGTGCCTATAATCCCAGCTACTCAGGAGGGTGAGGCATGAGAATTGCTTCAACCCAGGAGGTAGTAGTTGCAGTGAGCTGAGATTGCACCACTGCACTCCAGCCTGGGTGATGGAGTGAAACCCTGCTCCAAAAAATAAATAAAATAAAATAAAATAAAATTTGACACATCGCATTAAGTTAATGACAGAGACAACTTTTCTTTTTCCTTTCCCACCAAAGGAGAGCCATATGGAGTCAATTTTAGAAAATGCAAGCTGAGCTATTAGCTATTAGGACTTTTTTTGGTAAAAGTATTGGTGGTGTGTGGGAACATATTATTGGTGAGATGTTACATGCTTGTGTTTCTGGGCTCACATGATAACCTGTGATTGGGACTCTGTGTTTTTGTCCCTACAATATGCTCTCTGATATTCAACCTTCTCCATCCTCCTCTGTGTCCCAGGAGGCCACCTGTTTATTTATTGATGTATGACTAATTACTCCAAAATGTAGTGGCTTAAAACAATAAAATATTTGTTATCTTATAGTCTCTTTGAGTTAAGAATCTGGGGTCAGCTTAGCCATGTCTCTTCCCTCTGATGCAATCAAGCTACTGGACGGCGGCCACAGTGTCATTCAAAACCTCAACTTGAGATGAGGGTATGGGGTGATTGTTCTGCTTCCAAGCTCACTCAGATGGCATTGGCTACTGGCAGGTAGGTTTCCCCTCAGAAAGTGATTCAAGACAGAGTGAGAGAGAAGTTGAAAATACAAGCAACAGCCATTTTGTGACCCGACCTGAGAAGTGACAGCCATCACTTTCTGCTGTACTTCATTCATTAGAAATGAGTCACTAGGTGCAGCCCACAACTCAGGGGGAAGGAATTAGATGAGGGCATGAGTATAAAGAAACAGGATCACTGGTTCTTGCAGCTTCTCTTTAGTAAAGGAATTGCAGTAGACTTGCATCATACACACATTTAATTCACAAAATTTTAACTATAGAAACAGGTGGAAAGAGAGCTCTAATTTGAGGCGGCAGCTCCATCTATGGCTCAATGGTGAAGCTGTATTTTGCAGATTTGTCCTGTTAGGTACTGAGCATCTCTGTACACACTACATGCACACAGCTACTGCTGTACAACATTTTATATATAAAACCACATTCACTGCATGCATAGGGGATTTAAGAGATATTCAAGGTGAAATTGAGCTAACCACAATGTTCGCCTTCACTCCTAAACCCAAAGAATGCTTTCACTTGATTCAGAATTCTGGTTGACAGTTCTTTCCTTTCAGCACTTAAAAAATATGCCACCAAGATGCAGGTCATAAAGACTTTGCTGATGAAACAGGATGTGGTAAAGAAGCCAGCCAAACCCCACCAAAACCAAGATGGCAACAAAAGTGACCTCTGGTCATGCTCATTGCTCATTATGTGCTAATTATAATATATTAGCATGCGAAAAGATACGCCCACAAGCACCATGACAGTTTAGAAATGCCATGGCAACATCTAGCAGTTACCTCATGTGGTCTAAAATGGGGAGGAACCCTCAGTTCCAGGAATTGCCCACCCCTTTCCGGGAAAACTCATGAATAATCCACCCTTTGTTTGGCATATGATCAAGAAGTAACTGTAAATATACTCAGTTGAGCAGCCCATGCCATTGCTCTGCCTATAGAGTACCCATTCTTTTATTCCTTTTCTTCCTTTCCTTTCTTCTCCTCTCCTCTCCTCTCCTCTTCTCTCCTCTCCTCTCCCCTCCCTTCTCTCTCTTTCTCTTTTCTTTCTTTCTTTCTTTCTTTCTTTCTTTCTTTCTTTCTTTCTTTCTTTCTTTCTTTCTTTCTTTCTCTCTCTTTTCTTTTCCTTTTTCCTTTCTTCCTCAGTTTCTTTGTTCTTTCTTTTTTGAGACAGAGTCTTGCGCTGTGGCCCAGGCTGGATTACAGTGGAACAGTCTTGACTCACTGCAACCTCTGCCTCCTAATTCTCCTGCCTTAGCCTCCCAAGTGGCTGAGATTACAGGCATGCCCCACCATGCTCAGCTAATTTTTGTGTTTTTTTGTAGAGACGAGGTTTCCCCATGTTACCCAGGCTGCTCTCGAACTCCTGGCCTCAAGAGATCTGTCTGCCTTGGCCTCCCAAAGTGCTGGGATTACAGGCATGAGCCACTGCACCTGGCCTATTCCTTTTTTTTTTTAATAAATTTACTTTCACTTAAAAAAAAAAAAGTGCCACTTTTTTCTGGCCACTGTGGTTCCTGATGAGAAATCTGCCATCATCTGAATTGTTGTTTTGGTATAAGTCATGTGTTTAGTTTTCTCTGGATGCTTTCAAGATTTTTCTTTGTGTTTGATTTGCCACAGTTGGATGATGATGTGTCTGGGTGTAAATTTCCTTGGAAAGGATCCCTGACATTGGGTGAAGAGTTGTGCATGCATCTGCATATTCTGAGGAAGGGCCTGAAGCTTCAGTCCAGGATCACACAACTTTCACTTCATTTTCAAGGGAGTCCCGGACTCCGTGATCATTAGCAACCAATGGTTTCTATGAAGTTATTGGAGATGGCTGGAAGGCTTGGGGAGCTTGAGGATAACTGGCAATACATGATTAACTAGTGCATCTGAAAGGGGCTTAAACTTCCCTGAAGTCATTTGGCAACTCGTGTGGTTCAGTCCACTTGACTGGAATTTCCCTGGGTGAGGGGAGCTGAGGAGTTAAAGGTCATAGGGACTGTGGAGGACATTGGTGACTCAGGGAGGCTTTTAAGATGCTTATTCTCTTAATACTCTACTTCTGCCCTTCACTCATATAAACACCCATGGGAAGTGAAAACATGTACTGGCCATGCAGACACAGTTTCCGGAGAAGTCCAAGCTTCTCTTGCAGCCCTGTTGCTGCTCCAGAGATTCTGATGCCTGAACAGAGAGGGTCCAGGGAGGAGATTCTCCCCCATCATGGGAGAGGGGTGTGGGCATGTGGGATTCCCAGGAGCCCAACTTGAGTGCCAATACCCATCAAGAGGTTGGGCTCCATCATTCAAGAACTCTGTGGGTTGGGAGATAATGCTCAGACTTGATATAAGGAGCTACATATTATGGACCAGAGGCAGCCCAGCCAGGGGCTCCTCGGCTAGAGTGGAGTCGGTCTGGTCTCCCTTGCACGTTGGGGTTTTATGGCAAAAACACTGGGCATGTCCAACTGGCTTGTCTGCTTTAAAAATCCAGAATGAGATTACAGATTTTAATCAGAGCATGTTTTTCCAACCAGTCTGGTTCTAAGTCACCCACCATCCCTGACTGGGCTGAGGGAAAGATGAGGTAGGAGATAGCTTGGCAGGACTTATTTCTCAGTCCTGAAGGGTCAGAATGAAAAAACTGGCAGGAGCCAGCAGATGGCAACAAAAGCAATACTTAGCTGCCCTCATTGTGCATTAGCACAAGACATTCTCACCAGTGCCATGACAGTTTACAAATGTGTGGCAATCACCCAGAATTTACCACCGCTTTCCTAGAAAATTGTAAATGAGCCATTTCTCAATTTGCATTGACCTACCCCTTAATTTGCATGTAATTGAAAGTGGGTATAAGTGGGCATAAATACAGTTGGCAACAGTCCCTACCTTGCCTGCCCTGAGCACATTACCTATGAGTTAGCCCTGCTCTGCAAGGAACAGTACTGTGCAATAAAAGATTGCTGTCTAACACCACCAGCTCACTCTTGAATTCTTTCCTGGGCAAAGGCAAGAACCCTCCTGGGCTAAGCCCCAGTTTTGAGACTTGCCTATTCTCCATCAGAGAGGGTGCCCCTCTAATGAGGATGCATGTGAGGCTTTGCTGAGTGGTAAGTGCACTGCTCTCATCCTCAGGAGACCTGTTGAAGGTGGAGAAGCCCTTCTGTGTGACCCTCAGGGCTTCTCCCAGATGGACCATCCTGAAGTTTCCATGTAGACTTGAGGTCAGTCTATTCAAATTGATACCAGAATCATATTTGGTCTGCACTTGGCCAGACCTTTCTAGGTGGAAAAGAATATAAGAAGTGAAAGCTGTCAACAGCCTGGCTTCCAGAAATGAAAGCCTTCAAATTGGTTCAAAGAGAAAATTGGAAATGCTTCAAAGTACAAACTCTAGGTTTGAATTCTGGCTCAGCCATTTTCCAGCAGAGTGACATTTGGCAAATTATTGTACCTCTCTGAGCCTCTGTTTCTTCATTTGTAAAATAGAGATTATGATATAGGTTTTTCGTGGGTTGTGTTACTTTATTTTATTTTATTTTATTTTATTTGAGACAGAGTCTTTCTCTGTCACCCAGTCTGGAGTGCATTGGTGCGATCTTGGCTCAGTGCAACCTCTGCCTCCTGGGTTCAAGCAATTCTCCTGCCTCAGCCTCCTGAGTAGCTGGGATTACAGGTGCCTGCCACCACACCTGGCTAATTTTTTGTATTTTTAGTAGAGGCAGAGTTTCACCATGCTGGCCTGCCTGGTCTTGAACTCCCGACCTCGGGTGATCCACCTGCCTCGGCCTCCCAAAGTGCTAGGATTAAGGCCATGAGCCACTGCACCTGGCCTATCATGGGTTATGTTATTAAAGGAGATCATGTATGTGGCATGCCTAGCAAAGTGCCTGGTACAGAGTAACCACTCACAGGTTAGCTGGTATTCTCATTTATAATTGCTGGTCTTGCAGCTTTTCAGTCCACGTCTACAAACAAGGTAAAATGCACCATGGCAGTCCAGGCCTGTCTGCTGGCTCTTTCCCCTGCACTAACCCTGGAGATGCCTCAGAAGCTGGAAGAAGGACTAATGAGGCAACAGAAGGTGGTTGGGTTCTGGATGGGGCTGAAGTCATGGGTGAGAGCATTTCCATTGTAGAAAGACTGGTGCCATGGGTGGGGAGAGATTTGGGGTCTGCCCTTTTCTTCCATTAGCATTACCTGACCACTCCCTACCAACACAGGCTCCCCGCCACCACAGGGAGCCTAAAAAACAGCAGTCAGGCTGGGTGCAGTGGCTCATGCCTGTAATCCCAGCACTTTGGGAGGCCTAGGTGGGCAGATCATGAGATCAGGAGTTTGTGACCAACCTGGCCAGCATGGTGAAACCCCATCTCTACTAAAAGTACAAAAATTAGCCGGGCATGGTGGCGGGCGCCTGTAGTCCCAGCTACTTGGGGGGCTGAGGTAGGAGAATTTCTTGACCCCAGGAGGCAGAGGTTGCAGTGAGCCAAGATCGAGCCATTGCACTCCAGCCTGGGTGACAGAGCAAGACTCCGCCTCAAAAAAACAACAACAAAAACAAAACAAAACAAAACAAAACAAAAATAGCAGCCAAAGCCAGGAGAGGCAGTATAGCATTGAGAGTTTCTCCCGCCCTGTTGGAGGGCGAAGGGGTATGATTAACACAGGTGCAGGGTCTTGTCCTGTCCCTAACTTTGCCTCTTACACTCTTTCCTGTCACTTGCTGAGAGCTAGGGTGTTACAACAGAGGAACACACACACAGGAATAAAAGAGAGTGCAGAGGCAGAAGTGTGGACTGGGATACCCGAAGCTCTGCGCTGTGGCTCTTGTCCCCCCAAGTTCAGCAGGAGTACAAGCCAGTGCCAGTGAATGGCCACCAAATACTTGAACGGTGTTTACAACAGTTCTCTTTCCCACTGCTGGATATAATTAATATTCCACTTTTTTTTTTTTTTTTTTGCCCCATCTACGTATTAACATTCGTATCCCAAGGTGGTTTTAAAATACATTTCCATCACTAGTGAAGCTGCTATCTTTTCCTAAGTTTGATAGTCATTTGAGGATGATGTCCTCTGTCAGTTGCCTATTCATGTACTTTGCAAATTAAAAAAATGTGTTGAATTCCAGCACTTTGGGAGGCTGAGGCAAGAGAGTCGCTTGAGCCCAGGAGTTTGAGACAAACCTGGGCAACATAGTGAGACCTCATTTCTACAAAAAGTTTTAAAAATTAGCCCAGCATGGTGGCACATGCCTGAAGTCCCAGCTACTTGGGAGGCTGCAGCTGGAGGATCACTTGAGCCCAGGAGATCCAGGCTGTAGTGAGCCATGATCACACCACTGCACTCCAGCCTGGGTGACAAAGCAAAACCCTGTATCTAAAAGAAAAAATGGGTTGTCTCTTTTTTTCCTGTTGCTTTTCAGGAGCTGTGTGTATATTAGGGATTTTGAGCACTTGCCAGTTGGGTTATCCTTGTCAACGCTGTTGTCCTGGGACACCAATGGGGCCATTGACATGACTGACCACCAGGGGACAGAGCTGCCCTTGGCCAAGCGTGGAGGACTTCTCAGCTCAGAGTTGGGAGGAATGTTCAAGGTATCTGCTTGTGCCTGGGCTTGCTCTGGGTCCTTATATCCTTCCTATATCATCATCATCTTCTTGTTCTTGTTCTTCCTTCTTCCTTCCTCCTCCTCCTCCTCCTTCTCTTCTTCTTCCTCCTCCTCCTCCTCTTCCTCCTCCTTCTCCTCCTCCCCCTCCTCCTTCTCCTCCTCCCCTTCCCCTTCTCCTTCTCCTTCTCCTCCTTCTTCTTTGTGAGATGGAACTTTGCTCTTGTCATTCAGGCTGGAGTACAGTGGCGCGATCTTGGTTCACTGCAACCACTACTTCAAGCAATTCGCCTGCCGCAGCCTCCCAAGTAGCTGGGATTGCAGGCATGCCAGCTAATTTTCGTATTTTTAGTAGAGACAGGGTTTCACCATTTTGGCCAGGCTGGGTCTCAAACTCCTGACCTCAGGTGGTCTACCCACCTCGGTCTCCCTCGGACCGAGGCTGACCTCGGTCACCCACCTCTGGGATTACAGACATGAGCCACCCCGCCTGGCCCTTTGCTTCCTATCTCTGAGATTTCTTGGTTTACTAAGGGAGGGGCATCAGTGGGGATGGCTATTATCACTTTCTATGGGTCTCATCAGTAAAATCCCTAAATCCAGGAGCAGTGTAGTGCAGTGGTTAAGAATGCAGGCTTTGGCATTAGATGTGGGTCCAAATTCCAACTCCTCCCCTTATGGGCTGTGTGGCTGGGAGGCTTTCTGAGCCTCTCTTGTTCTTGCCTGATGGCCATGGGGATGGAAACTTGCACTTAATTGGGATTAAACTGCTCAGTGCAGAGTCTCACACATTCATTCACAAAATGTTTATTGAACATCTACCATGTGCCAGGCACTGTGCTAGGCTTTGGGAATTTACAAGAGTGAACAAAACAGGCAGAGGGGCCAGGTACAGTCACTTACACCTGTAGAATCACCTACTTGGGAGGCTAAGGTGGGAGGATCGCTTGAGCCCAGAAGTTTAGGACCAGCCTGGGCAATATAGCAAGACCTCATCTCTAAAAAAAAAAAAACAACAAAAAAAAAAACCAGGTAGAAATCCCTGCCTTCAAGGAGCTGATACTAAAAAGAGCAGACAATCAACAAACACAAATCAGTGGAGAGTGTCACATGGCGATGAGTGTGTTGGAAAGAAATAAACCAGACAGGTGGGACAGGAAGTGCTAGGCTGTGCACGGGACAGTCAGGGAAGGCCTCTCTGAAAAGGTGACATCTGAACGGGGTCCTGACTGTGGTGAAGGAGAAAGCCATGTAGCTATCTTGGGAAGAGTGTTTGGGGCAGAAAGTAAAGCAAGTGCAAAGGCCTCAGGGCAGGACTGTGCCTGAGTGTTGATGAACAGTGGAGAGGCCAGTGTGGCTGGAGTGGGGGGAGTAAGGGGGGAAGTGGGAGATAGGGGTGGGGCACGGATGGGGCCAGACCATGGACCTTGCAGGCCAGTGTTGGGACTTAGGCATTTTCCTGAGTGAGACAGAAGCCACAGGAAGCCTCTGAGCAGGCAAGGGACATGAGACAACTTAGGCATTAATAGGAGGGCAGGAGCAGGGAGCCCATTGCGGAGGACATTGCAATGGTCCAGGTGGGAGATGGTGCTGGTGCAGGTGGAGCTGGTGAGAAGTGGTTGGATTCTGGAGAACTTTGAAGGATTTGCTGTTGCATCAGCAAAGCTGGTTTCTTAGTAAATACAAATTTCCTTTTCTTTCCAGTGAGCCTCCCTGAGGCTCCTGAAGATTTTCATTTCCTGTCTCCCACCTGAGTCTTCAGACTGGGCCAGACATACAGGATGAGACTTCTGGCTGAGGCTTGAGCCAAAGACTGGAATCCTGTCAGGGCTAGATTGCAGACTCCTTGTGTGGTCCTGGGGGGATGACTTGCTCTCCTGGGGCCTCTGTTTCCCCATTTATACAGCAGGAAGCCAGGAGGGGAACATGCAGTCCCCTGCCCTCCCACGTTTGCCTACCATGGGGATGATTGGGAGGATCAAAGGGCACGAGTTCTGGGCCAGGGACACGACCAAAGAGAAGTTAATGAGACATTGAACAGTTGTAAACCGAAGAGGACTGTGCCAGTCCCTCCCCGGCTGGCCACCAATGCCCCATGGGCATGGTCCTCATCATGGGGACAGAAGGCTGGGCCATCTCCTGTCTGGGCTGAGGTTCTGGGCAGGACACACAAATCGGCTCACTCTGGGGTTCTCACAGTCTGTTCTCTGCAAACCAATGTCCTTCTAGTAGGAAGCACTCCTAAAGGACCCTTGGCCTGGTTCCTGGTTGCTCCCCATGGCTGGGGTGAGCCCTGGATGGGAGCGTTGTTCATAGGTGAGGGTGTGGCTGAGAACTGGGGTTGGGGAGGGCATTTCTCAGAGGTTATATCAGAGATCAAGGTTTGGCTGGTCCCATTTCCAGCTTCCCAGAACCTGTGTCCTGACAAATGTTCATTGTCCCAGACCCACTCTATGAAACAATCATGTCTTAAAGGGGAAGTTGCAGGGCAGGGAAGCTTTGAGTAGGACCAGCCAAATTAATTTATAGCTCCACCCCTGTCATCTGTGTGACCTGAGGTAAGTCACTTGACCTCTTTGATTAATTTCCTTATTTGCAAAATGATTGTACTTCCCCCTGGGGCTGCTATGAAAATCAAACAAACCCCATTTTGAGTGCCTGGAGAGTAGTAGGCAGGTGATGATTAACAGAAATGATGAAATGATAAGGAAGGTAGGAATGTAGGATAGTCCTGTAACTGATGATACTCTCTGATACTTGCTGAGCACAGAGAATGGGCCAGGCCCTGCTCCAGGAGCTTGACATAAATAGTTGTCTAGTCCTCTCAGCTCCTCTTCAAGGGGGCACTGTGAATTAATCTGCTTTGCATTGCTATACAGGAGAACCTAAGGCTGGGTAATTTACAAAGAAAAGAGATTTATTAGGCTCATGGTTCTGCAGACTGTACAAGCATGGCAGCATCTGCTCAGCTCATAGTGAGGCTTCAGGAAGCCTATCATCATGGCAGAAGGTGAAGGGGAAGCCGAGTATCACCTAGTGAAAGAGAGGCAAGAGAGATGCCAGGCGCAATTTCGGCTTGCTACAACCTCTGCCTCCCGGGTTCAAGTGATTCTCCTGCCTCAGCCTCCCGAGTAGCTGGGATTACAGGTGACCACCACTATGCCCAGTGAATTTTTGTATTTTTAGGAGAGATGGGGTTTTGCCATGTTGGCCAGGCTGGTCTTGAACTCCCGACCTCAGGTGATCTACCTGCCTCAGCTTCCCAAAGTGTTGGGATTACAGGCATGAGCCACTGCGCCCAACCAAAATTTTCTTTTTCATTGACATGTGGTCTCGCTATATTTCCCAGGTTGGTTTCAATCTACTGGCCTCAAGTGATCCTCCTGCCTCAGCCTCCCAAAGTGCTGGGATTACAGGAGTGAGCCACCATGCCTGGCCTCTATGGCCTTTCTTTATCTTTAGTGGTGTTGCCATTTTTAAAGAATATACCTCCCCGTTTAAAAATTAAAACTATCTATCATCATCTACTTATTATCTATCTGTCATCTACCTATTAATTTATCTATTATCAGTAAAGACTCATTAATTTATATTTTCTAATGGTTTATAACTTGTTGCTGTACTTAATATTTGGGTGCTTAAATTATTCTGAAGTTGACTAGTGGGAGCCCTTTTCATCTCCCCTGGGACATGCTCAATTTTTAAAAGCACTCCATGCCTGGCATAATAAGATATTCGGTGCTCATGTTTGTACATATTCTGCTCCTCTCCTGGAATAAGTCATTTCTCTGGAGAGCACTGCTTCCTTTTAACATGGAATGGTATTAGAGACCAAAGATCTGGGAACTAGGTGCTACTTGTGTGTCTTTGCTTTTAGGCTCTTTCAGTGGATAGAACTAGAAAAATGTGTGCATGTATATACACAGACATATACATATGCCCACATTTGCACGTAATTATGCATATTTGAGAAATCATGCATTTACACCACCACTCCTAATCCCAGGTTCTTTTTTGCTTTTCCCACTTTATATTTGCATGTCCCTTCTTCCACAGTGAGAATCCTGGCTCCCAACATTAACACATTTACTCATTTGCTTAATATAATAATTTGATATATCTATATACATTATAACAATATAATACATTTAACGTAGTCTTACAATTGCATCACCCATACCACTACAAAAAACAGTTCTACTGAAATGAATTCAGGATTTGTTTGCAGTTCCTATCTTCCAACCCTGTTAAAGACTATGGGTATATAGTAAAATATACACAAATTACTAGAGTTAGTCCTTTTATTACTCCCTCTTTCCCTGTTTCCTTCCCTCCCACATTTCCTTCCTTCCTTCCTTCCTTCCTTCTTTCCTTCCGTCCCTCCCTCCCTTCCTTCCCTTTCAGTATAATTATAATATTCATTTGAAATACAATTAGGTTAATTTGGTTTAGTTTGTTTTTCTGCTTAATTTTAATTTTTGAACATTTAGAATATTAATATGCTTCCAAAAGTCAAACCTTGTTATAAACACATTTCAGAGAAGGGTCACTCCCTCCCATATTCCTTCCACTTTATTTTCCTCCCACCTCTTATGGGTAAACAACTTCATTGCTTCCTGGTTTATCCTTCGTGTGTGTGCGAGTAAAGATAGATATGTGTATGTTTCATCATTCCTTCTTATACAACAGATCGCATACTGTATATGCTCTTTTGCAATTTGCTTTTTTCACTTGACAGAATGTCCTGCAAATCATTTATTATCAGGCCATGGAGATCTTCCTCATTCTTTTGTTACAGCAGCATTCCATTGTGTAGAAGGTACCATAATTCATTCAGCTACTCTCGTATGCTTGGGCATGTAGGTGGTTTCCAATATTTTTCAGTGACAAGCAGTGTTGTGATGAATAACTTTGTGGACATGTGTTTTCATATTGCCAGAGGTGTTTCTTCAGGTGAACTTCCTAGAAATAGGGTAACTGGTTTCAAAAGCAGAGCCATACATAAATTGTTAGATGCCTCCCACCCCTGCTGCATTGCAAAGATACCATTTTGCATTCCTACCAGCATTGTGAATAAGCGTCTGTTTCTCATGTTTTTTTGTTGCAAATGGTTGATGCTTGCTGCGTGACTCAGAGTTCCCTAGTTAGGAGATGCTCTACTCTCCCCAGTTCCTTCACCTGTGAGGCCATCCTCCTAGGGCTGTCTTAGGAGAGACCATCCCCTGTGCCATCACTGGAGGGGACCACGTAAGCAGCTGAGTAGACCTCTCATGACCATGGTTTGAAGAAGATTAAAAAAAAGAAAAACCCTACTGTGATAAAAACAAAGTAACATATATGTTCATTGTAGAAAATACTTGCAAAACAGAAAAATCTCATGTATTTCCACCTCCCAAAGAGGCAATTATTAACACTTAGTTTATTTCCTTTCAGATTTAATTTGTAAAATCTTTAATTTTGCTTTTCTTTTTAACATTTGAAATAATTATAGATTCACAGGAAGTTGCAAAGAAATTGTATCATGGAGAGATCCCATGTACCCTTTATCCAGTTTCCCCCAATGAGTACATCTTATAGAGCTATAGTTCAATGTCACAAATCAGGAATGATACTGGTACAATGTGTGTGTGTAGTTGTGTGTGTAGTTCCAATTGATCACAGGATCATGTAAACGCCACTGCAATCAAGTTACAAAACGATTTTATTGCCACAAAGTTCTCCCTGGTGCCACCTCTTAGTCTCACCCACTTCCCTCTTTTCCCCCATACTTAACCCCTGTCAGCCACCAATTTGTTTTCCATCTCTATAATTTTGTCATTTCAAGGATGTTATATAAATGGAATTGTACAGTATGTGACCTTTTGAGAGTGACTTCAATATTTTACTCATGCATAATGCCCTTGAAATCCATTCAAATACAGTTGGCACTTGCACAATGTGGGGGTTAGGGGTGCTGAACTCCATCCAGTTGAAAATAATTTTTGACTGCCCCAAAATTTAATTACTAATAGCCTATTGTTGAATGGAAGCCATATTTTGTAGGTTCTATGTATTATGTACTGTATTCTTACAATAAAGTGTAAGCTAGAAAAAATGTATTGAAATCATAAGAAAGTGAAAATATGTTTACTATTCTTTAGGTGGAAGTGGATCATTATAAAGGTCTTCATCCCCGTTGTTTTCACACAGAGAAGGAGGAAGAGGAGGGGTTAGTTTTGCTGTCTCAGGGGTGGTAGAGTCAGAAGAAAATCTGCTTATAAGTGGACCCGCACAGTTAAAGCCCATGTTGTTCAAGGGTCAAGTGTAGTTACATATCAATAGTTTGTTCCTTTTTATTACTGAGCACTTTTCCATGTACTATAGTTTGTTTAATCATTCAGTTATTGAAAGACAACTTGGTTGTTTTTGTTTTTTGGGTATTGCAATAAAGCTACTATAAACATCCACCTATAGGATTTTGTGTGGACCTGTTTTTTTTTTTTGTTTTGTTTTGTTTTTTTTTAGACGAGTCTCGCTCTGTTGCCCAGGCTGGAGTGCAGTGGCGCCATCTCGGCTCACTGCAGCCTCCGCCTCCCGAGTTCATGCCTTCTCCTGCCTCAGCCTTCCGAGTAGCTGGGACTACAGGTGCCCGCCACCATGCTTGGCTAATTTTTTGTATTTTAGTAGAGATGGGGTTTCACCGTGTTAGCCAGGATGGTCTCGATCTCCTGACCTCATGATCGGCCCGCCTCGACCTCCCAAAGTGCTGGGATTACAGGCGTGAGCCACCGCGCCCTGCCTTTTTTTTTTTTTTTTTTTGAGACAGAGTCTCACTCAGTCGCCCAAGCTGGAATGCAGTGGTGCGATCTCTACTTACTGCAACCTCCGCCTTCCGAGTTCAAGCGATTCACCTGCCTCAGCCTCCTGAATAACTGGGATTACAGGCACGTGCCACTATGCCTGGCTAATTTTTTGTATTTTTAGTAGAGACGGGGTTTTGTCATGTTGGCCAGGCTGGTCTTGAACTTCTGACCTCAAGTGATCCGCTGCCTCGGCCTCCCAAAGTGCTGGGATTTCAGGCATGAGCCACCGTGCCTGCCTTGAGTTTCTGTTTCTTTGGGATAGTGCTCAGGGGTGCAATTGCTGAGTCATATGCTAAGTGTCTGTTTAGTGTTTTAAAGAAACTGCCAAACTATTTTCCTGAGTGGCTGTACCATGTTACATCTCCATCAGCAAGGTGTGGGAGATGCAGTGTCCCTGCATCCTTGGCAGTGTTTCATATCATCACTATGATTGTTTTCAAGTTTAGTCGTTCTAAATAGGTATGTAGCTAATATTTTATCATGGTCTTACTTTGCTTTTCCCTAATGGCTAATGATGTTGATTTAATATCTTTTCCTGTGCCTATTTGCCATTTGTGTATGTTTTTCAATGAAATCGCTCTTTGATGACGAGAAGATTGTGTGCAAAGGAAAAGAACTGAATAAAACAATTTTGGAAAAAAAGAATAAAGTAGGAGGTAGCACTCTCCCTGATTCAAATCTTATTATATAACTACAGTAATCATGACTATGTGGTACTGTGAAGAGAGATTTCACTGAAAAATATAGATTGTTGTTGTTGTTTGGTTTTGTTTTTACTGTTGAGTTTTGAGAGTTATTTGCATATTATAGATAGTTGTCCTTTATTAGATTTATGATTTGCAAATATTTTCTTCTAGTCTGTAGCTTATATTTTCACATTTATTTTTTTTCTTAAGTTTTTTTTTTTTTTTCCCCACAGGTTTTTGGGGAACAGGTAGTATAAGTTCTTTAGTGGTGATCTGTGAGATTTTGGTGGACTCATCACCGGAGCAGTATATACCGAACCCACT
This sequence comes from Theropithecus gelada, assembly GCF_003255815.1. NCBI lineage: Eukaryota > Metazoa > Chordata > Mammalia > Primates > Cercopithecidae > Theropithecus > Theropithecus gelada. Next base: position 21,773,390 of record NC_037687.1, on the reverse strand, counting down.
TTGTAGTATTTTATCCCTCACCCCCTTTTCACCTTTCCCCTCCACTGAGTCCCCAAAGTCCACTGTATTATTCTTATGCCTTTGCATCCTCATAGCTTAGCTCCCACATATCAGTGAGAACATATGATGTTTGGTTCTCCATTCCTGAGTTATTTCACTTAGAATAATAGTCTTCAATCCTATCCAGGTTGCTGCGAATGCCATTAATTCATTTTTTTGATGGCTCAGTAGTATTTCATCATATATATATACGATGATGGGTATTTGGGTTGGTTCCACATTTTTGCAATTGGGAATTGTGCTGCTATAAACATGAGTGTGTAAGTGTCTTCTTTGTATGACTTCTTTTCCTCTTGGTAGATACCCAGTAGTGGGATTGCTGGATCAAGTGGTAGTTCTCATGTGAAACTACTGAGGCCTGGAGAATTTCCTTTTCAGGAGTTTTAAAATTTAAAAACTAGTTTCTGGCCAGGCGTGGTGGCTCATGCCTGTAATCCCAGCACTTTGGGAGGCCGAGATGGGCAGATCACGAGGTCAGGAGATCAAGACCATCCTGGCTAACACGGTGAAACCCCGTCTCTACTAAAAAATACAAAAAACTAGCCAGGTGAGGTGGCGGGCACCTGTAGTCCCAGCTACTTGGGAGGCTGAGGCAGGAGAATGGCGTAAACCCGGGAGGCGGAGCTTGCAGTGAGCTGAGATCCGGCCACTGCACTCCAGCCTGGGCGACAGAGCGAGACTCCGTCTCAAAAAAAACCAAAAAAACAAAAAAAACAACAGTTTCTTTAATAGTTGTAGGGTTATTCAAATTCTCTATTTCGTATTGGGTTAGTGGTGGTAGTTTTTGCTTTCTTGAGGAATTGGTTCATTCTACATAAATTGTCAAATTTATGTGTGTAGAGCTGTTTGTCACAATCCCTTATTATCATTTTGTTGTCAGCAAGGCTTGTAATGATATCCACTGTTTCTTTCCTGACATTAGTGATTGATTAATTTTCTGATAAATTGGTGACAAGTAATTTCATTATTTTATTTGTCAATAATGCTAGAGGTTCATCAATTTTGATTGTAAGAACCATCTTTTTTAGGGGGAGGGGATCTTACTCTGTTACCCAGGCTGGAGTGCAGTGGTGCAATCACTGTTCACTGCAGCCTCAGCTTCCCAGGCTCAAGTGATCCTCCCGCCTCGACCTCCCAACTAGCTGGGACAACAGGTGTGAGCCACTGTGACTGGCCAGCACCAACTTTTTGTCTCATTGGTTTTCTCTATTCAATTTTATTGATTTTTGCCGTTTATTATTTTATTTCTTCTGTTTTATTTGGCTTTCTTTTGCTTTTTTCTATTATCTTGAGTTGGGAGCTTAAATGATCAATTTGATACTTTCCCTCTTATCTACTGTAAGCATTTTTGTGCTATAAATTTCTCTCTGAGCACTGCTTTAGTTCCATCCTACAAAATTTGATGTGCTGTGTTTTCTTTTTCATTCAGTTCAATGTAGTTTTGTTTTCCCCCGAAACTTTTTCTTTGACCTATGGCTTCGTTAAAAGTGTGGTGTTCAGCTTCCGAGTACTTGGAGATGTTGCTCTTATCTTCCTGTTAGTTATTTCTAATTGTATTCCACTGTGGTCAGAGAACACACTGTATGGTTTCAATTCTTTTAAGTTTGTTGAGGTTTGTTTTCTAGCCCAGGACTGGCTTATTTTAGTATATGTTCTGTGAATGTTTGGAAAGAATGTGTATTTCGCTGTTGTTGGGTGAAATGTCCTGTCAATGTCAGTTAGATCTTGATTGCCGGTGGTGTTGAGTTCTTCCATCCTTGCTGATTTTTTTTTTCTAGTTGTTCTATCAATAGTTAAGAGTAGTGGTGAAGTCCCAAACCATAATTGTCAATTTATGCGTTTCTCGTTTCAGTTCTGTCCATTTTTCCATCACATATTCTGCAGTTCCGTTGTTTGGTGTGTATACATTTGGGATTTCCACGTCTTCTTGGTGGAGCCACTCTTCTATCATTATATTCCTTTCTGTCCCTGCTAATTATCTTTGCTCTGCTCTTTATCTGATGCTAATATAACCACTCTTGCTTTCCTTTTATTAATATTGACATAGTATATCTTTTTTAATCCTTTCAACCTATGTGTATGATTATAGTTGAAGTAATTTTGTTGTAGCTATCATTTAACTGGCTCATTTAAAAAATACAGTCTGTAAATATAAATCTTTTAATTAGTATATTTAGACTATTAAATTTAATGTAATTGTTGTTATGTTAGGGCTTAGGTCTGCCAATTCATTTTTTTTTTTTTGTCTTATGTTTGGTTTTTGGTTTTTTGTTTTTCTGTTTTCTTTTTCCTGCCTACTTATGGATCACATCAACATTTTTTTAGAATCTCATTTGATTTATCTGTAATGTTTTCGAAGGTGTCGCTTTGTATAGACATTTTAGTAATGGCTCTAGGTATTACATATAGACTTTATCACAGCCTACTGGTTTTGACATTTTACTAGTTCAAACGAAATATAGAAGGCTTACCTCAGGGCTTCTATATATACATTTATATACATATATACATATTTTATATGTATACATATAAATGTACATCTCTTTCATTCGCTGGTTATAGAATCCTGGGTTGACGGTTCTTTATCACTTGTAAAATGTTGTGCTTCTTCCTTCTGGCTTTCGCAGTTTCTGATGAGAAATCTATTTTCATTAAAATTGTTTTCTTCCTATGGGTAAGGTATCATTTATGTTTCACTGCTTTCAAGATTTTGAATTTATCTTTAGCTTTCAACAGTTTGATTATGATATGTCCTGGTATAGATTCATTTGGGTTTATTTTGCTTGAGTGTATTTTTATTTTTTACTTTTTTATTGCTGCCTAACAAGATTATCACAAATGTGGAGGCTTAAAATAATATTTGTTTTACTATTATTATTTTTTAATATGTCAACTATTTTCAATCATAAAGGCATATCACAAAATCAGTTATTACATCAAACATATATTTTCCATCTATATTCTGCCCTGGAGATGAAAGCCCAAATGCGATTTTTCACCGAGACATTTATTTATTTATTTATTTTTGTTATTTTTTTTTGTTGGTCTTTAATGAAGGCTAGGCATAAACTGAATTGACTTTCATGCGGTTGATTTTCATTTTTCATTTTGCATTCTTGTTTTTTGTGAGACAGAGTCTCAATCTATTGCCCAGGCTGGAGTGTGGTGGCGTGATCTCGGCTCACTGCAGTCTGCCTCTGGGGTTCGAGCGACTCTCTTGCCTCAGCCTCCCCTGTAGCTGGGATTACAGGCATGCGCCACCGTGCCTGGCTAATTTTTATATTTTTTGGTAGAGATGGGATTTTGCCATTTGGCCAGCTGGGTCTCCAACTCCTGACCTCAGAAGATCTGCCGACCTCTGACTCTCAATGTGCTGGGATTACAGGCAGGAGCCATCGCGTCTTGCCATGATTATCATTTTTCTTTAATGCTCATAGTGTATGCTGCCCAGTGAGTTGTACCAACTACATCATTGTAACATCTGAATCAACTGTGGCCTATGTTGTTTGATCAAGATTGATAGATTGCTTTATTTATTTATTCTTCTTTTACAACCATAGCCTACCGATAAACAACCAATATGATAGAGATTAAACTTGATTATGCAACATGTCATATTACATGAATCACTCTGTGTCTACAAGGGCAAATTGACTGGATAAAATTCATTAAGGTGTAATGCCAAATAATCGCTTTATTAAGATACAATACAATACTCATGTCTAACTTCCTTTTTTTTTTTTTTTTTTTCTTTGAGATGGAGTCTTGCTCTGTCGCTCAGGCTGGAGTGCAGTGGCGTGATCTCGGCTCACTGTAACCTCCGTCTCCCGGGTTCAAGCAATTCTCCTGCCTCAGCCTCCTGAGTAGCTGGGATTATAGGCATGTGCCACCATGCTCAGCTAATTTTTGTATTTTTAGTAGAGACCGGATTTTACCTTATTGGCCAGGCTGGTCTCGAACTCCTGACCTTGTGATCCACCCGCCTTGATCTCCCAAAGTGCTGGGATTACAGGCATGAGCCACTGTGCCGGGCTTTTTTTTTTTTTTTTTTTTTTTTTTTTTTTTTTGAGACAGAGTCTCCCTCTGTTGCCTAGGCTAGAGTGCAGTGATGCCATCTCAGCTCACTGCAACCTCCACCCCAGGCTCAAGTGATTTTCGTGCTTCAGCCTTCCGAGGAGCTGAAATTACAGACGTGCACTACCCCACCCAGCTAATTTTTGTATTTTTAGTAGAGACTGGGTTGGCCATGTCAGCCAGGCTGGTCTCAAATTCCTGGCCTCAAGCAATCCACCTGTCTCACCCTCCCAAAGTGATGGGATTACAGGTGTAAGCCACCGTGCCTGGCCAGGTCTTACTTCCAAATTGGTTAAAATAACTCATTTATAGTATGTGAGCATACTATAAATGGGAAAATCATGCTTCTGCATTTTTGGGTTTAATCGAACACTAAATTAACTGCTTAGGAGTTGGTCTTTGTCAACTCAATTATTACATTTTGTCCTGTCTTTTTTTTTCTACAGTTTGTCTACTAAAATTATACCAGACTAATCATTCAATTATAATTTAGTGAGGGTTTACCTTGAGAAAATATATTTCTTGAGATTCCATTTTTTATTGGATCTTATTTCGATATGCACTGCTACAAAACAAGAAAGTGCTGTTGCTATACCGATAACAGAGATTTATTTGGTCCCTCAAGCTGATCAGCTGAGGGATTTAGGCCTGTAACCATGTCTAGACAAAATGTGAATGTGGGTATTTGATAATTTTTTCTTACTGTCAGTATGCATTTGGAAAGTGTCCAGCATTACTTCTTTGAGTTAAATTTTTATAGAACTAATTATTAAGGTTTTAAGACCTCTTTGCATAGATGCTGTTTTATTTTTTAGAATAAATTTATTCCTGCACCTGTTTTCCAGAAGGACACTGGTAGAATCATTCTAATAATAAGATGGAGTGGAATGAAGGAGACACTAATAGAAAATGAAAGTCCATGAAATGGAAATATGTCTTCCTTTCAGTGGGTGTAATTTATTATTACACACAGGACTTTTAGGACAAGTGAATGATGAAAGAAGAGAAATTATGGAAATGACTGAAAGAAAGCGGTAAGTACTCCCCCAACCCCTTCCATGAGTGTCTGTGCCTCTCTGTATGATTTCTCTGAGTATAAGAACATGCAAGCCCCAACTGAGAGCAGGCCAAAAATGTCAGAGAAATTAACATCCTGGGAGTGACCATTAACTAACACCAAGAAGGAACTGGTAGATATAGTACCCAGAACTTAGGGGAACAACTCAGAGGTGTTTTTTGTTTGTTTGTTTGTTTGTTTGTTTGTTTTGAGATGGAGTTTTGCTCTTGTTGCCCAGGCTGGAGTGCAATGGCACAATCTTGACTCACCACAACCTCTGCCTCTCGGGTTCAAGCGATTCTCCTGCCTCAGCCTCCTGATTAGCTGGGATTACAGGCATGTGCCACCACACCCAGCTAATTTTGTATTTTTAGTAGAGAGGGGGTTTCTCCATGTTGGTCAGGCTGGTCTCGAACTCCTGACCTCAGGTAATCTGCCCGCCTTGGCCTCCCAAAGTGTTGGGATTACAGGCATGAGCCACTGCGCCCAGCCCTCAGAGGTGTGTTTTATACCAGTTTTCAGAGGTGAGCTCCAGTTTTCTATAGAGCTAATTTCTCTATATGGCTTCCTTCCTTTCCCTTACTTACTTTCCCACACCTCTGCCAATGCTTTCTCCAAAATAACTGTAATCCCACCACTTCGGGAGGCCGAGGCGGGCAGATCATGAGGTCAGCAGATCGAGACCATCCTGGCTAACACAGTGAAACCCCGTCTCTACTAAAAATACAAAATATTAGCCAGGCATGGTGGCGTGTGCCTGTAGACCCAGCTACTTGGGAGGACGAGGCAGGAGAATCGCTTGAACCCAGGAGGTGGGGGTTGTAGTGAGCCAATATCAGGCCACTGCACTCCAGCCTGGGCGACAGAGAGAGACTCCGTCTCCAAAAAAGTAAGTAAGTAAATAAATAAATAAATAAATAAATAAATAAACTAATTGCACTTACATTCTAGTTCAGAGTCTGATTCCGGGTGAACTAAGACAGTGAATAACATTTACTATTTCAGTTTCTGTACCCCAGATGACCAAGTGTGCTCAACTGGGTTCTCTTACCAGGCCAAATGATGTGAGTTGGCTGGGGTTTATCTGTAGGCTTTGGGAAAGAACCCAAGCTCATTCAGACGGTGGCAGAATCCTGGTTGGTTTTTTTTTTTTTTTTTTTTTTTTTTTTTTTGAGACAGTCTCGCTCTGTCACCCAGGCTGGAGAGCAGTGGGGTAATCTCGGCTCACTGCAAGCTCCGGCACATGCCACTATGCCCGGCTAATTTTTTATATTTTTAATAGAGACAGGGTTTCACTGTGTTAGCCAGGATGGTCTCGATTTCCTGACCTCGTGATCCACCTGCCTCGGCCTCCCAAAGTGCTGGGATTACAGGCATGAGCCACCACGCCTGGCCAGAATCCAGGTTCTTACACTTGTAGGACTGAGGTCTGTTTCCTTGCTGGCTGTCAGCTGTGGGTACTCTAAGCTCTTGCAGGCCACTCTACCCTCCTCACACATTGACCCCTGCATCTTCAAAGACAGCAAGGATGCATTGAATCCTCCTTGTGTTCTGATTCTCTGACTTTCTCATCTGCTCTGTTTTTAAAAGACTCACTGGATCAGGTCAGGCCCACCCAGATAATCTCTGTATTTTAAGATCAGCTGACTTGGGCTTTCATTACAAAATCCCTTCAGAGCAATACCTAGATTAGCATTTGATTGAACAACCCGGAACAGAGATCTGGAAGGACTATATTTAGAATTCTGATTACCACATTGGCACTGGGGTTTACTCAGTTTCTTGATTCTAGATTTATGTCTTTTACCAGATTTGGGAAATCAGCCATTATACCCACTTCCTCCTTTCCTTCTGGGTCTCCAATGACATGAATATTGGCTCTTTGGTTAAAGTCCCACAGGTCCCAAAGTTCTGTTCTTCATTTCTTATCAGTCTGTTTTCTTTCTGTTGTTCAGATTTGGTAATTTTTATCTGCACCGATTTTTCTCTCTGTCGTCTCCATTCTGCAGCTGGGCTCAAACATTAAGTTTTTAAAAAATTTATGTTATTGTGCTTTTCCATTCTAAAATTTGCATCTGGTCCTTTCTCATATCTTCTATTTCTTTGTGGAGACTTTCTGGTTTTTCACTTATTTCAAGTGTTTATAATCGTTCATTGAAGCATTTTTATGATAGCTGCTTTAAGATTCTTTTAAAACAATTCTAACATCAGTGTAGTGAATTCTTATAATTTTATAGAAACTCAGTATCAATTTTTTAAATTTTATTGTTTTGAGACAGGGTCTCACTCTGTCACCCAGGCTGGAGTGTAGTGGTGCAATTCGCAGCTTACTGCAGCCTCAAACTCCTGGGCTCGAGTGAACCTCTCACCTCAGTCCCCTGAGTAGCTGGGACTATAGGCATGTGCCACCATACCCAGCTAAGTTTTTGAAATTTTATTTGTAGAGACGGAGGTCTCACTCTGTTGCCCAGGCTGGTCTCAAACTCCTGAGCTCAAGCAATCCTCTTGCCTCAGCCCCCAAAGTGTTGGGATTATAAATGTGAGCCCCTGTGCCTGTCTCAGTATCTATTTTGAATATAAGTTGGACTTTCTCATACCAGAAGAAAGTCTTAGTCACCCTTGACACAGTTTCCAGGTCTCCACCTTCCCCCAGATCTTTAATGTGGGAGATCCAGATATCTGCCTTACACTGCCACTTCCCATTAACCACCTCCTTATGCAACAGCTAGATACAAGCCACCTGACTGTCCCTCTGACCCCCAGACCCTGCATAGGCTGTGCGGATATGCCACAGTGATCACCTCCCAGTCAGTGTGACTCCATGCAACTTGTGCCTGCTGGCTCTAAACCCAGCTAGAATTCTCTGTGGAAAACTGCCTGAGGCCCCAATAAAGGCATCAGCCCATAGGTCTCTCATTTTCTCTTTCTTGCTCCCCACCCGCTGGTTGAGTGTGTGTGTCCCAGAAAACTCTCTTCTTCCTGTTGGCTCTGCGAGATGTGCTGTTGTGTCTTCTCTGGAATCTGAGTAATAAACTGTCCCTGTTATTTCATGTGTTTTGTCGTGCTGCTTCCTTTGTGTCTCACCTGACAGACACATCCAAACCTAAAGTCTTTCCTGGTCAGGGCTGTCCTAAAGCATGGCTCTCTTCGTAGAAATAAACTGGACACAGGTCAGACAAAAGACTTAAGAATGTCTGTCATTATAAACAAGTGTACTGTGGGCCAGGCATGGTGGCTCATGCCTGTAATCCCAGCACTATGGGAGGTTGGGGCGGGAGGATCCCATGAGGCTGGGAGTTCAAGATCAGGCTGGCCAACATGGTGAAACCCCATCTGTACTAAAAAATAAAAATAAAAAAATTAGTTGGGCATAGTGGCACACGTCTGTAATCCCAGCTACTCGGGAGGCTGAGGCATGAGAATTGCTTGAACCTGGGAGGTGAAGGTTGCAGTGAGCCAAGACCATACCACTCCACTCCAGCCTGGGTGACAGAGTGAGACTCTGTTCCAAGAACAAACACACACACACAAAACAAATGAGTGTACTGTGAGAGGGACACCTGGTCACATGTCAGACATGTAGGCTATAGGCCGTCCACCAAGATAAAGAAGTAACCAGTGAAAATTACCCTTCAAACATCTATAACTAAATCTCCTAGAAAACTCAAGACCAAGTTAGAAAACATCAACAACAATCCGTGTCATCTCTATTAATTGTCTTTCCTCATTTAATTTAAGGAATGTCTTTCTCATTCAGTCAATTTTTATTTCAGAGATGGGGTCTCACTATGTTGCCCAGGCTGGTCTCGAACTGCTGAGCTCAAGCAATCCTCCTGCCTTGGCCTCCCAGATTATTGGGATTACAGGTGTATGACAAGTGGTTTTCAATGACATTCTGGACATTTTGGATATTATGAGATGCTGTATCTCATTTAAATCTTCTGTTATAGCAGGTCTCCTCTGACATCTTGCTGGTGAGGCAAAAGGGGCACCATCTTGTTACCACCAGTGGGGATGGAGCTCCAGGTTCCCCATTTGGCCTCTGTTGACTTTCCAGGTGGGGCGGGGCATCTGTTACTCTGGGCAGTTAGGAGAGTTCAGGCATCCCACTAAGACATCCTCTGATACCATCCTGCCAGCAAGGGGCAGAGACGCCTCATTACTGCTCCCTAGTGGCCTCAATGGACACTGCGGGGTCAATGCTCATTACTGCTGGGCAAAGATGACAGTCCCAGCTGCTTATTCAGCCTGGTGGAGGGGATGGGTGTCTCTGTACAGCTAGTAAGGGTAAATGTCAGGCTTTTTCTGTGGGGCAGCAAAGTGATTATCTCCTAAAGATTTGCTGTCTTTAGCAAATCTCATCAGGCCGCCCCTTCTTGTCCTTTGGCTAGAGCAGGCTTTGCTTGAGCCTCTTTTGGGTCTACACTCACTGGCATTTCTGGATTGCCAGGTTCTCCAGCTCCCAGTCTGGGATCTGTGAGGCACAAAGAAAGCCCAGAAAACTCACCACCGTGTCCTTTCTCTGGTCTTGAGATCCGTAGCCAGTCTGCCATATTCTCTCCTCCTTTCCGAGTCATCTATTTGTTTGTATTTGTTTGTTTATTCTTTAGCTACACCTTTGATAGACTGCTTGATATTATTCCCATAGAACAATGATGTTCTGTTCATATTGTCAGATTTTTTTCTCTATTGCTTTATTTTATTTATTTTTCCACAGGTTATTGCGGTACAGGTGGTATTTGGTTACATGTGTAAGTTCTTTAGTGGTGATTTGTGAGATTCTGGTGCATCCATCACCTGAGCGGTATACACTGCACTGTATTTGTAGTCTTTTATCCCTTGCTCCCCTCCCATTCTTCCCCCCAAGTCCCCCAAGTCCATTGTCTCATTCTTATGCCTTTGTGTCCTCATATCTTAGCTCCCACAGATCAGTGAGAGCATATGATGTTTGGTTTTCCATTCCTGAGTTACTTCACTTAGAATAATAGTCCCCAATCTCATCCAGGCCATTGCAAATGTTGTTAATTCCTTCCTTTTTATGACTGAGTAGTATTCCATCATATATATATATATATATATATATATATATATATATATTCCATCATATATATAGTCCGTCATATATATGTATCACAGTTTCTTTATCCACTCGTTGATTGATTGATGGTCATTTGGGTTGGTTCCATGATTTTGCAATTGTGAATTGTGCTGCTATAAACATACGTGTGCAAGTATCTTTTTCGTATAATGACTTCTTTTCCTCTGGGTAGATACCCAGTAGTGGGATTGCTGGATCAAATGGTAGTTCTACTTTTAGTTCTTTAAGGAATCTCCACACTGTTTTCCATAATGGCTGTGCAAGTTTACACTCCCACTAGCAGTGTAGAAGTGATAATATCCAAGGTTTTTAACTGTGCTCAGTGGATGGAGTAGAAAAAACTGTGCCTGCTTCATTTTCTGAGATTTTTAAAAACTAGATTTTTCTACATAGTATTTATTTCACAGTGGTTATGAAGTTTGGAGTCACATAGCCCTGAGTTTAAAAATGATTCACCCACTTACAACTTGGCTTTTCACAACTCACTTACCCAATATAAATCTCAGTTTACCTATTATAAAATGGGATATTAATAGTCTTTACAGCACAGGGTGGTACCAGTTGTACATGAGATAATGCATTTGATGAACAAAACTCAGTACCCGAAATGCAAGCAATGCATGCAAGCATCCAGCAGTTTTTTTCTCCTTCCTTCCTTCCTTCTTTCCTTCTCTTTCTTTCCTTCCTCCCTCCCTCCCTCCCTCCCTCCCTCCCTCCCTCCCTCCCTTCCTTCCTTCCTTCCTTCCTTCCTTCCTTAC
>NC_037687.1:21663870-21762283 GCF_003255815.1 Theropithecus gelada | reverse complement strand
TTTTTTTTTTGAGACGGAGTCTCGCTCTGTCGCCCAGGCTGGAGTGCAGTGGCGCGATCTCGGCTCACTGCAAGCTCCGCCTCCCGGGCTTACGCCATTCTCCTGCCTCAGCCTCCCGAGTAGCTGGGACCACAGGCGCCCGCCACCTCGCCCGGCTAGTTTTTTGTATTTTTTAGTAGAGACGGGGTTTCACCGTGTTCGCCAGGATGGTCTCGATCTCCTGACCTCGTGATCCGCCCGTCTCGGCCTCCCAAAGTGCTGGGATTACAGGCTTGAGCCACCGCGCCCGGCCCCTTCCTTTCTTTTTTGAGATGGAGTCTCACTCTGTTGTCCATGTTGTAGTGCAGTGGTATGATCTCGGCTCACTGCAACCCCCACCACCCAGGTTCAAGAGATCCTCCCGCCTCAGCCTCCCAACTAGCTGGAATTACAAGCACGTGCCACCACACCTGGCTAATTTTTGTATTTTTAAGTAGAGACAGGATTTCACCATGTTGGCCAGGCTGGTCTCGAACCCCTGACCTCAGGTGATCCACCTGCCTCGGCCTTCCAAAGAGCTGGGATTACAGGCGTGAGCCACCACACCCAGTCAGTGATGGATATATTAATTAGCTTGATTATAGAGATCAACTATCAAAACATCAAATTGTACACTTTGAACATATAACATTTTTATTTGCTTATTATACCTCAATAAAACTGTTTTTAAAAGTGTAACCATTGGGTCAAAAGTTATAGAAACATGGGTAACTTTCAACCTGTATTTCTAAGTTGACTTCAAGAAAGGTATTTACTACCTGTCATCCCAGCACTTTGGGAGGTCAAGACACGAAGATCACTTGAGCCCAGGAGTTTGAGACCAGCCTGGGCAGCACAGCAAGACCCCACTCTACAAAAGTTTTTCAAAAGTAGCTGAGCATGGTGGCATGCATCGATCTCAGCTACTCAGGAGGCTGAGGCGGGAGGATCACTTGAGCTTGGGAGGTCAAGGCTACCGTGAGCCATGTTAGTGCCACTGCACTGAAGCCTGGGCAACAGAGCAAGACACTGTCTCAAAAAAGAAAGATATTTACTAATTTGTAATCTAGGTATAAGAGTCCTCACTTGAACTCTAAAGTTGGTCCTTAGAGTGCCCCATAACCCCTTGAAGTTATATACAAATGTAAGAAATGACCTACATCACACCCAGGGTGACCTCCCACACAGCTGAGTTGTACCCTCTGTAGCTCCTATGAATCACCTTGATGCTGAGATGCACTGTGCTATAACATCCTTTTATTCTGCTAAGTCATAATCACACCATACAAATAAGAAAAGGATCTCAGAAGGGTAACCATCGAGAGCAAACATTTTCATCCCTAAATAACTTTTATACCAATATTTTTTAAAATTTGGAGCAAGATAGTACAACTCTTCTTTATAAAGGAAAATGCATATTCCGTAATTTATAAGAAATAGATTACAGGCGTGCAACAGCACATCTGGCTAATTTTTGTGTTTTTAGTAGAGACAGGGTTTCGCCATGTTGACCAGGCTGGTCTTGAACTCCTGACCTCAGGTGATCCGCCCACCTCGGCTTCCCAAAGTGCTGGGATTACAGGCATGAGCCACCATGCCAGGCCCTAATTATTATATTGATTATTTATTGCCAATCTCTCCATGACCCCCAAGACCCAGTGGCTCAAGACAATAAGAGTTTGTTGCAGCTTGTAAGTCTGCAGGTCAGTTGGGTGGTCTTTCTGAACTTAGCTGTATGTTTTTTAGTAGAGAAGGGGTTTTGCCATGTTGGCCAGGCTGGTCTTGAACTCCTGACCTCAGGTGATCCACTGGCCTTGGCCTCCCAAAGTGCTGGGATTACAGGTGTGAGCCACATGTAATCCCAGCCAGGGGATTACATGCCAGGCCCTAATTAGTATATTGATTATTTATCACCAATCTCTCCATCTAGGTGGCCAGATCTATGAGGGTTGAGCCCTTGTCTGTTTTGTTGACTGCTGTATCATCAGTGCCTGGAACAGTTTGATGAATGAATACATGAATGAATGAATGCTGGCCACTTTGCTCAGGAGACTCACCCCTCTGCCAGCTGATCTTGGACTTGTCTTTTGGATCTCAGCTTAAATGTCACTTCCTCCAGGATGCGTTCCCTGATTTCCCCTGACTAAGTCTGGTCCTCCTGTGAGATCCTCGAATAGCATCTTACGCTACTCCTTTATAACACTTGTCATCACTTTATATATTTGCTCCATTTTGTGTGTGTGTGTGTGTGTGTGTGTGTGTTTTGACAGAGTCTTGCTCTGTTGCCTGGGCTGGAGTGCGGTGGCACGATCTTGGCCAACTGCACCCTCCGCCTCCTGGGTTCAAACGATTCTCCTGCCCTAGTCTCTCGAGTAGCTGGGACTACAGGTGTGTGCCACCACGCCCAGCTTATTTCTTGTGTTTTTAGTAAAGACAAGGTTTCACTGTGTCAGCCAGGATGGTCTTGATCTCCTGACCTTGTGATCCGCCCGCCTCGGACTCTCAAAGTGCTGGGATTACAGGCGTGAGCCACCGCGCCTGGCCCTCATTGTGTGTTTTATGTCTCAGTTCCCTCCTGAAGTGTAAGCTCTAGGACATCAGGAATTTTGTCTGCTCTGTTTTCTGCAATATCCCTCGAGTGCCTAAAAAGGTGTCTGGCACACACAGTATGTGCTAAGTAAATGCTTGTTGAATGAGGAATGGATAAATATGATCCTCAGAGGCCACATAGTGCAGGGGTTCAGAGTGTAAGCTCTGGCATCAACATGTTTCAAATTCCAACTCTACCCCCTGTGTGATGGTGAATGGGTAGTTTAACCTCTCAGTGCCTGTTGCTTTAATGGGGATATTAACAAAGCCTACCTCATAGGGTTGTTTTGAGCAATAAATGAGATAATATAGTTTACCAGTCATTATTCCTGACATCTGTGTTATATTTATTATCTGGTCCAGACTCTTCCTTTCCCTGGGCCTCAGTTTCCCAATCTGTAAAATGGGGGGAGAAGAGGATTTGAATTGAGTACATGGACGAAACAGCTCTGAGGACCTGAAACCCAGAGCCCCAGCACTGACACCTCTCTCTCCCTCTACCTCCCTCCCTCCCTCTCTCCCTCTTTCTCTCTCTCTCTCTGTCTCTCTGTCTCTCTCTCTCTCTCCTGCAGAGGCTCCTGAGGATGACCTGCAGCCGGCCTTACTCAGGGCCGCCATTCCTGCTGGAGGCATCGCAGGGATTGCCTTGGGTGTACTGATCGGCATGGTGCTTACAGGGACTGCCGGCTACTTTGCTGGCGTCATAAGGTCCCAGGTACCAGCTGTGGGCCCCTCAGAGGTCACGGAGCCAGGACTGAGTGTCTGGAGATCCCAGAGGGGGCTACTTATCTGGGAGCTGCAAGCTTCATTGGCAGGGACCAGGGGCACTGAGGATCAGTGGGTGAGTCTGCAGGGGAAGAACCTGCTCAGGAACTGGCGGTCAGGGCTGGCGCTGGGGCACCACCCATTTGTCCTGAGTTAAATCCTGGGCTCTTGAGTCAGATGGAAGTGGTTCAAAGCCCTCTGTCACCAGCTCCTTGCAGTGGTGACCTTGGAAGGGTGTCCTAACCACTCTTGCCTTAGTTTCCTCACCTGTGGGAAATGGGGATAAAGGTACCCATTACCTCATAGGTTGTGGTGACAATTCACCAGCATCATCGGTACTTAGCTAATGTCTGTACGTGGTAAATGGTAACTAAATTTGTCTATTAATAATATTGTTAAAATAACCATTATTAGTTATAACTAACATTTATATAGTGTCTACTAAATCCTAGGTATAATATCATATTATAATTATGGCATGGCTAATCATAAATATTACTACCTAGGCTGGGCACAGAGACTCACTACTGTAATCCCAGCACTTTGGGAAGCCGAGACAAGTGGATCACTTGAGCTCATGAGTTGGAGACAAGCCTAGGCAACATGGTGAAACTCTGTCTCTACCAAAAATACAAAAAAATTAGTTGGATGTGGTGGCACATGCCTATGGTCCCAGCTACTCTAGAGGCTGAGATGGGAGAATCGCTTGGGCCCAGGAGTTTGAGGCTGCCGTGAGCCATGATGACGCCACAGTATTCCAGCCTGGGCAACAGAGTAAGACCCTGTCTCAAGAAAGAAAGAAAGAAAGTAAAAGAAAGAAAGAGAGAGAAAAAAAAGAAGAAAGAAAGAAAGAAAGAGAGAAAGAGAGAAAGAAAAAGAAAAGAAAGAGCTATCTCTTGCTGGTTTACAATTCCCTTGAGGGATTCTGGAGGTTTCTGGGAGTGGGACCCTGGGTCTGCTGAAGTCATGCTTCTACTGGCTGGTGGCATTCTGTGACTTGTGTCTGGGTCACCTTCTGCTCCTCTTCACATTGCCATCTCCGCTGTATGTGTCCAATCTCCCTCTACTCTTTCATGAGGAAACTCGTGATGGCATTTAGTGTCCACTCGCATCATCTAGATGACCTCCTCATCTCGTGATCCTTAATTGTATCTGCAAAAACCTTGTTTCCTTATGGCGTAACGTTTCCAGGTTGCAAGGATTAGGAGCTGGTATCTTTGAGCGGCCATTCTCCATCCTACTACCAGTTGTGCAAAGACAAATTGCAGCAGCCCCATGTCCTGGGGGCTTGCTGTATTTCACCCACTGCTGAGCCACTGCATTTAGCATCTCCTCATCTCATCGAGCAGGGAGGAGCTAGGGTTACACCCATTATGCAGAAGAAACTGAGGCTTAAAGAGGCTCTGTCTCATGCTTGAGGTCACATAGATGGTGAGCAGAGGAGCTGGGGGAGCTTTGAACCCATTTCTCTCTCACTGTACAGTCTGGGTCCTTAACCACTGTGCTACCTGAAGCCTGGAGCAGAATAGGGGTGGGATGGGACCAAGATCGCTCGTGGTGTGTCATCCCTGTGCACATCTGGGCAGAGACTGCATCAGCTCCATTTGCTGGGATGGACTCCAATATTATTCACCATGATAACATGAGGTTGGCTCTACATTCAAGGTTCTCTGGGACCTTGGGCTCACCTAGGAAGCAGAGATCTCATCTTTTTGCCCCCTTTCCTTCCCTCTGAAGGTGAGATGAAGACAGCCTGCTTTTGGCTTAGCTGCAGAGGAAGACACCTTTTCCACTCACCTCTTGGGACTTAACTCTTCTTTCCTTCTCTCCAGTCCAGGAATCCTGTGGAGTTCAGCTCAGCAAGGTAAGGGTGAAATACTCTTTCAGAGGAAGAATAGTCTTCAAAATGTGTCTGGGCAAAATGGCTCTGAGGGCCCTCTGCTGTGTGCGCAGGGGGTTGCTGAGGATGAGGACTGGAGAGGGAGGCGCCAGACCAGTAAGCTTCAGATGCCAGACTGAGGAATTACATGTTCACCCCATGGACAGTAAGGGATCATGGGAGGGGATTTACCAGGAAAGAACGGCAGCATGCCAGACTTCTTGTAGGGTCAGCTGGGGGTCTTCAAGCCTCTCTTTTTAGAGGGGAGAGAGATGCTCCAAGAAGACTCAGTTCTATGACCCTGGAGAAAAACTTCACTGTACCCTCTGGGCCCCAGTTTCCCCATATGGGATAAAAGGGAGCTTAGACTGGAATCTCTGTTTAAACAGAGGAGTAATTTTGAGTAGGCTCTTTCTTAAAGTCAATTTTACAAGTTTTAGCACCCTTTAAGACAAAGAACATTACTACAAACTCTACGCTTCTGAAAGATCAGGGTTTTGATGCGATGTCTTCCAATAAGCACTTCCAATGGTGACCTGGAAAGGAGCCAGGTAGAATGCATTCAGCTGCAAACAAAAGATAACCTGGATCACAGTGGCAAAAATCATAATTGTCATTTTACAAGATGCCCTAGGTTTATTCCATGGCTCAGTGATATCCTCTCATCCATGCCTCCACCCTCAGTGCGTTGCATTGCTACTTCATGGTATCAAGATGGCTGCCTGAACTCTAGATATTCCTGCCTTCAAATCATGTCATTATGGTAGGCAGAATAATGATCCTCCACACCACAGGTACCACATCCTAGTTCCTCAAACCTGTGATATATATTTACCATGGACTACTACTTAGTCATAAAAAATGAATGAACCTGTGAATGTGTTACATTACAAAAACAAAAGTGACTTTGCAGATGTAATTAAGGTTACTGATATGTTTAGGCTTTGTCATCCCCACCCAAATCTCATCTTGAATTCCCATGTGTTGTGGGGGGGATCTGGTGGGAGGTGATTGAATCATGGGGGCAGGTCTTTCCCTTTCTGTTCTCATGATAGTGAATAAGTCTCATGAGATCTGATGGTTTTATAAGGGGGAGTTTCCCTGTATAAGCTCTCTCTTTGCCTGCCGCCATCCATGTAAGATGTGACTTGCTCCTCCTTGTCTTCTGCCACGATTGTGAGGCCTCCCCCGTCATGTGGAACTGTAAGTCCATTAAACCTCTTTCTTTGGTAACCTGCCCAGTCTCGGGTATGTCTTTATCAGCAGCGTGAAAACGGACTGATACAGTTACAAACGTCAAAATAAGGAGAGTATGCTGTATTATCCAGGTGCGTCCAGTTTAATCACCCAAGCCCTTCAAAGCAGATAACTTTCCCCAGCTGGAAGCAGAAGCGAGCTGCAGCAGAGGGCCTCGTGCAGTGGCTCATGCCTGTAATCCCAGTGCTTTGGGAGGCGAAGGTAGGAAGATTTATTCAGCCCAGGAGTTCAAGGCTGCAGTGAGCTATGATTGCACCAGTGCCTGGGCGACAGAGGGAGACCCTATGTCTTAAAAGAAAGAAAGAAAGAAAAAAAAAAACTATGAAGAGATGCGTCAGACAGGGAAGCCAGAGAGATTCCAAGCCGGAGAAGGATTTGTTGTGTTGCTGGCTCTGAGATGTATAGGCTCAAAGGCAAGGACAGGAGAGAGGCCTCCAGAGCTAAGGGCAGCCCTCAGCTGACAACCAGCGCAGTAACAGGTTTCCAGCCTCATAATACCAAGGAGTTGGATTCTGCCAACCCAAACCTGAATGACAGCTTGGAAGCAGATTCTTCCCAAAGCCCCCCAGTTAAGAGCTCAGCTGCCAACACCTTGATTTTAGCTTCATAAAGCCAAGAGCAGAGAAGCCATTTAGCCAACCTGGACTTCTATCTACAGAACTGCAAGAGGATAAACTTACGTTGTTTTAAGCTGCCAAGTCTGGGGGAATTTATTGTGGCAGCAATAGGAAACTCGGTTATTTAAATGCAGGAAGCAGGGAATGGCTCCTTGGGCCTCTGCCTGCATTTTTAAATTTTTTCAGAAGTGAATTAATTCTGAGAAACCTCCAAATGTATGTATATTTTGCCCTCTCACCTCCTTCAGGTCGTTGCTTAAAACTCCATGGGGTCTACCCAGACTGCCTGCTTTAGCATTGAATTCTGCGTGCCCACTCTGGCACTCTGACGCTGCCTGCCCTCATCCCCCATGGCACACATCACTTTCCAATGTCATAGATAGTTTAGTAATTTTCCACTTATTTATTCATTTATTTATATTAGAGACAAAGTCCTAGCTACTCTGTCAGCCAGGCTGGAGTGCAGTGGCATGATCATAGCTCACTGCAGCCTCAAACTCCTGGGCTCAAGTGATCCTCCCGAGTAGCTGGGAGTACAGCCACACATCACCACACCCAGCTAACTTTTTGCTCTTGTGCTGAGATGGGGTCTCCCTATGTTGTCCAGGCTGGTCTTGAACTCCTGGGTTCAAGCAATTCTCCCACCTCAGCCTCCCAAAATGCTGGGATTACAGTCATGAGCCACTGTGCCTGGCCACATTTCCTAATTATTATTTTTTATTTTTAATGTTTTTGCATTCTTACATTTTTTAAAAGCATTTATTTATTTACTTTGAGGTGGGATCCTGCTATGTTGCCCAGGTTGGTCTTAAACTCCCAGACTCTAGTGATCCTCCTGCCTCAGCCTCCTGAGTAGCTGGGAATACAGGCACATACCACCATACCCAGCTAACTTTTTGATCTTATGTAGAGATGGGGGTCTCCCTATGTTGTCCGGGCTGGTCTTGAACTCCTGGGCTCAAGTGATTCTTCCGCCTCAGCCTCCCAAAATGCTGGGATTACAGGCATGAGCCACTGTGACTGGCCACGTTTTCTAATTTTTTTAAAATTTATTTTTAATATTTTCACATTTTTAAATGTTTAAAAAAGCACATTTATTTATTTACTTTGAGACGGGATCTTGCTTCATTGCCCAGGCTGGTCTTAAACTCCTGGGTTCAAGTGATCCTCCTGCCTCAGCCTCCCAAAATGTTGAGATTACAGGCTTGAGCCACCGTGCCCAGCCAGTTATTTCTTATGTATCTCAATTATTATCTGTTTCCCCCGTCCCCTCCCAGCACTCATAACATGTCATTTCTATAAAGGCAGAGATCTCTATTTGTTTCATTTGCTGGCATGCCCTGATACCTGAAACAGTGCCTGGCACAGAGTAGGGCCACACAAATCTTTGCTGAGTGAATGGACTCAGTGAGGGCACAGTCGTAGGGCAGCAGCCTGGGCTGGGAGGTCAGTCCCGCCTGGGAAGACTCCATTTTGAACCAGCCTGTATGGTAGGTAAGGTACCATACCTCGTAGGTAAGGGTGGGAAGTGGAGAGGCCCTGGTTTATTTTCACCTGTTGGAAATAAATTGGAAATTGTGTTACAGGGAGGGGCCCAGAAAGTCCCTTTCTCTCCTTGGGACAGCAAAAGATGGAATCTGCCCTGGGGGCTGAGTGGGTGAGTTGGTGGGGATTTCAGGAGAGAAAACCCTCCCTTTGCATGAAGGAGCAGATTTGGGAAGTCCATTCCAGCAGCAGCTCTGTCGTCTTGGGTGGGGAGGAGGGGAAGAGGGGAGAGTGCCTCAGGGCAGAGGTGGTGGGGAGGGAAGCTGGCTTAGGAGAAGGTGGGTGGTCAGAAGGTTCAGACATTCTGGGAAGAACAAGGTGGGTGGCAGAGGTCTTGAATGCTGGGCTGGTCTGGGTCAGGCGTCTTCAGTACAGGGACCCATAGAGTCTGAAGGCGTGGCGGGGTGATGTGGCCACATTGGTGTTCATTGATCTGGGTGTACAGAAAGGTGGGACTGGGGGTAGCAAAGGGCCCTTGGAAAAAGGCACACACACACGGAGGTTGAGAGTCAGGGTCTGAGATGCCCTGTGACTTTACCCAATCATCTCACCTCTGTGAGCTTCAGTGTTTTTAACTATGGGATGGAATAATCATATTCCTTACCCTACTCTTTTTTTTCCTTTCTTCCTTCCTTCCTTCCTTCTTTCCTTCCTTCCTTCTTTCCTTCCTTCCTTCCTTCCCTCCCTCCCTCACCCCTTTCTTTCTTCTCTTTCTTTCCCTTTCCTCTTTCTTTCTTCCTTCTTTCCTTCTTCCCCTCCTTCCTTCCTTCCCTCCCTCCTTTCTTTCATTCTTTCTTCTTTCTTTCCCTTTCCTCTTTCTTTCTTCCTTCCTCCTTTCCTTCCTTCCTTCCCTCCCTCCCTCCTTTCTTTCATTCTTTCTTCTCTTTCTTTCCCTTTCCTCTTCCTTCCCTCCCTCCTTCCTTTCTCTTTCTTTCTTTCTTTCTTTCTTTCTTTCTTTCTTTCTTTCTTTCTTTCTTTCTTTCTTTCTTTCTTTCTTTTTCTTTCTCTTTCTTTTCTTTTCTTTTCTTTTTCTTTCTTTTCTTTTCTTTTCTTTTCTTTCTTCCTTTCTTTCCAGAGTCTTGCTCCATCACCCAGGCTGGAGTGCAGTGGTGCGATCATGGTTCACTGCAGCCTCAAACTCCCAGACCAAAGCAATCCTCCCACTTCAGCCTCCTGAGTAGCAGCAACCACAGATATGCACCACCATGCTTGCTATTTTTTTATTTTTATTTTTTTGTAGAGATGGGGGCCCAGGCTGGTCTCAAACTCCTGGGCTCAAGCAATCACCCCACCTTGGCCTCCCAAAGTGTTGGATTTATGGGCGTGAGTCACTGCACCTGGCCTCGTCTGATGGTCTTGTTACCTGCTATGTCCCTAGCACCTAGAATAGGCATGGTAAGCACTCAGGAAATATATGTTGAGTGGCTCTCGGTCAGTTCGGGCTGCTAGAACATACCGCAGATTGGATGATTTGTAAAGAACAGAAAGCTATTTCATGCAGTTCTGGAGGCTGGAAGGCCTATATGAGGGTGCTAACATTGTCAGATTCTGATGGGGCCTCTCTTCTCGGGTGACAGACTGCCATCTTCTTGTTGCATTCCCCACATAGTGGAAAGTGAACAAGAACGCTCTCTGAGGTCCCTTTTATAAGGGCACTAACCCCTTTGGGAGGGACCTGATTACCTCCCAAAGTTTCTGCCTCCTAAAACCATCACATGAAGGGTCAGGATTTCAACATCTGAATGACAGAGAGACAAACATTCAGTCCACAGCAGTGACAGAGTGAGTGAATGCGTACCCCCTCACAGGGCGGCAGTGAGATTACGATGCAGGGCAGTCATGACATCCAGTGGGAATTCGCATTTGTTGATGGCTTATGCTGTGTCAGGCATTGTTCTGAGCACTTTCCTGGCACTGACTCATTCGATCCTCACAACTGTCTTGTGTGGAGAGACTGTGATTTCTCCTAGTCTGCAGATGGGGCACATGGACGCATGCAAGGGTGACAAATTTTTCCCAATGAACCATGGCTGGGATGTAAAGGACTGTCCTGCCGGCCCAGGCAGTCAGATAGCCTTGTGCTCATAACTGGTGCCACAAGCCAGGGTGACAGATGGCCTGGCACACTGAAGTCAAGTGTTCATAACCACAGAGCTTCCTAGGAGGCAAAAGCATCATCATCTACTTTGCTTTATTATTTTATTTTAATTGAGATGGGGTCTTACTATGTTGCCCAGGCTGGTCTTGAAATCCTGGGCTCAAGTGATTCTCCCACCTTAGCCTCCCGAAGTGCTGGGATTACAGGTGTAAGCCACCATGCCTGGGCATCATCTCCATTTTAGAGCTGAGAAAAGTGGTCCCTAGAGAAGGGAGCTGACCACCTACTGAGGCCACCCAGTTAGCAAGTGGGGGTCAGGATTTGAACCCATGCACTCTGGCTCCAGAGCCAGCTGGCTCAGCCTGATGCTTTATCAGGGCAGATACTTTGTGACTGCGTGTAGCAGCAGTAAGACACAAACAGGGCAGCAAAATGAGGCAGCTGAGTGAGTCACGATCTCTTTCTTGCAATGCCAAGCTGCCCCTTATACCCTAAGTAACAGTTCCAGAGTTTTCTAAGCCTCCTGTTGAATCACCCATCCTCTCTCACTTCCTCTATTCTAGACCCACCTGACCTTCCTTTTGTGCCTCAATTTCAAAAACTTTTCACGTGCTGCTCCCCCTGGCTCACCCCTATGCCCTTCAGGTCTCAGCTACCATGTCCCCTCCTCCAGGAAGCTTTCCCTGATCCTGAAGCTGAGCCAGGTGCCCCCTTTGAATTCCTCCATCCCAGCCCTGACTACTCTGGGTTGTTATCGTCTGGGGACAGGTCTGTCTCCCCCACTGGACTGTGAGCCTCTGTGAGAACAGGGTTGGGGCTGTCTTAGTGCTGTGTCCCCAGTACCACCAGGAGCAGGGGTCAGCCCAGAAGAGAATTCAGGAATGGGCGCGATGGCTCACGCCTGTAATCCCAGCACTTCGGGAGGCTGAGGCGGGCGGATCGCTTGAGCTCATGAGTTCAAGACGAGCCTGGGCTACATGGTGAAATTCCATTTCTACTAAAAATACAAAAATTAGGGGATTGGGTGCCAAGACGGCTGAATAGGAACAGCTCCAGCCTCCAGTTCCCAGCATGAGCGACACAGAAGACGGGTGATTTCTGCATTTCCAACTGAGGTACCAGGTTCATCTCACTGGGGCGTGTGAGACAGTCAGTGCAGGACAGTGGGTGCAGCCCAACCAGCGAGAGCCGAAGCAGGGTGAGGCATCGCCTCACCTGGAAGTGCAAGGGAGAAGGGAATTCCTTTTCCTAGCCAAGGGAAACCGTGACACAACACCTGGAAAATCGGGTCACTTCCACCCTAATACTGCGCTTTACCAAGGGTCTTAGCAAACAGCACACCAGGAGATTATATCCCGTGCCTGACTCAGAGGGTCCCACACCCACGGAGCCTCCCTCATTGCTAGCACAGCAGTCTGAGATCTAACTGCAAGGTGGCCGCGAGGCTGGGGGAGGGGCGCCTGCCATTGCTGAGGCTTACGTAGGTAAATAAAGCTGCCTGGAAGCTCGATCTGGGAGGAGCCCACTGCAGCTCATGGAGGCCCGCCTGCCTCTGTAGACTCCACCTCTGGGGACAGGGCATAGCTAAATGAAAAGAAGCAGAAACCTCTGAAGATGTAAACGTCCCTGTCTGACAGCTTTGAAGAGAGTAGTGATTCTCCTAGCATGGAGGTTGAGATCTGAGAACGGACAGACTGCCTGCTTAAGTGGGTCCCTGACCCCCAAGTAGCCTAACTGGGAGACATCCCCCACTAGGGGCAGACTGACACCTCACACCTCACACGGTCTCCGAGGGTACACCTCTGAGACGAAGCTTCCAGAGGAACAATCAGACAGCAACACTTGCTGTTGAGCAATATTCTCTCTTCTGCAGCCTCCGCTGCTGATACCCAGGCAAACAGGGTCTGGACTGGACCTCAAGCAAACTCCAACAGACTTGCAGCTGAGGGTCCTGACTGTTAGAAGGAAAACTAACAAACAGAAAGGACATCCAAACCAAAACCCCATCTGTACGTCACCATCATCAAAGACCAAAGGTAGATAAAACCACAAAGATGGGGAAAAAGCAGTGCAGAAAACCTGAAAACTCAAAAAATCAGAGCACTTCTCCCTCTCCAAAGGAATGCAGCTCCTCACCAGCAACGGAACAAAGCTGGATGGAGAATGACTTTGACAAGTTGAGAGAAGGTGGCTTCAGTCGATCAAACTTCTCAAAGCTAAAGGAGGAACTACAAACCCAGCACAAAGAAACTAAAAACCTTGAAAAAAGATTTGATGAATGGATAACTAGAATAACCAATGCAGAGAAGTCCATAAACGACCTGATACAGATGAAAACCATGACACAAGAACTATGTGACAAATGCACAAGCTTCAGTAGCTGACTCGATCAACTGGAAGAAAGAATATCAGTGACTGAAGATCAAATGGAATGAAATGAAGTGAGAAGAGAAGTTTAGAGAAAAAAGAGTAAAAAGAAATGAACAAAGCCTCCAGGAAATATGGGATTATGTGAAAAGACCAAATCTACATCTGATTGGTGTACCTGAAAGTGACGGGGAGAATGGAACCAAGTTGGAAAACACTCTGCAGGATATTATCCAGGAGAACTTCCCCAACCTAGCAAGGCAGGCCAACATTCAAATTCAGGAAATACATAGAATGCCACAAAGATACTCCTTGAGAAGAGCAACTCCAAGACACATAATTGTCAGATTCACCAAAGTTGAAATGAAGGAAAAAATGTAAAGGGCAGCCAGAGAGAAAGGTCGGGTTACCCACAAAGGGAATCCCATCAGACTAACAGCAGATCTCTTGGCAGAAACTCTACAAGCCAGAAGAGAGTGGGAGCCAATATTCAACATTCTTAAAGAAAAGAATTTTCAACCCAGAATTTCATATCCAGCCAAACTAAACTTCATAAGTGAAGCAGAAATAAAGTCCTTTACAGACAAGCAAATGCTGAGAGATTTTGTCACCACCAGGCCTGCCCTACAAGAGTTCCTGAAGGAAGCACTAAACATGGAAAGGAACAACCAGTACCAGCCACTGCAAAAACATGCCAAAATGTAACGACCATCGATGCTAGGAAGAAACTGCATCAACTAATGAGCAAAATAACCAGCTAACATCATAATGACAGGATCAAGTTCACGCATAACAATATTAACCTTAAATGTAAATGGGCTAAATGCTCCAATTAAAAGACACAGACTGGCAAATTGGATAAAGAGTCAATACCCATCAGTTTGCTGTATTCAGGAGACCCATCTCACGTGCAGAGACACACATAGGCTCAAAATAAAGGGATGGAGGAAGATCTACCAAGCAAATGGAAAACAAAAAAAGGCAGGGGTTGCAATCCTAGTCTCTGATAAAACAGACTTTAAACGAACAAAGATCAAAAGAGACAAAGAAGGCCATTACATAATGGTAAAGGGATCAATTCAACAAGAGCTAACTATCCTAAATATATATGCACCCAATGCAGGAGCACCTAGATTCATAAAGCAAGTCCTTAGAGACTTACGAAGAGACTTAGACTCCCACACAATAATAATGAGAGACTTTAACACCCCACTGTCAACATTAGACAGATCGAGACAGAAAGCTAACAAGGATATCCAGGAATTGAACTCAGCTCTTCACCAAGCAGACCTAATAGACATCTACAGAACTCTCCACCCCACATCAACAGAATATACATTCTTCTCAGCACCACATCGCACTTATTCCAAAATTGACCACATAGTTGGAAGTAAAACACTCCTCAGCAAATGTAAAAGAACAGAAATTATAACAAACTGTCTCTCAGACCACAGTGCAATCAAACTAGAACTCAGGACTAAGAAACTCAATCAAAACTGCTCAACTACATGGAAACTGAACAACCTGCTCCTGAATGACTACTGGGTGCATAACGAAATGAAGGCAGAAATAAAGATGTTCTTTGAAACCAATGAGAACAAAGATACAACATACCAGAATCTCTGGGACACATTTAAAGCAGTGTGTAGAGGGAAATTTATAGCACTAAATGCCCACAAGAGAAAGCAGGAAAGATCTAAAATCGACACTGTAACATCACAATTAAAAGAACTAGAGAAGCAAGAGCAAACACATCCAAAAGCTAGCAGAAGGCAAGAAATAACTAAGATCAGAGCAGAACTGAAGGAGATAGAGACACAAAAAACCCTTCAAAAAATCAATGAATCCAGGAGCTGGTTTTTTGAAAAGATCAACAAAATTGATAGGCCACTAGCAAGACTAATAAAGAAGAAAGGAGAGAAGAATCAAATAGCCGCAATAAAAAATGATAAAGGGGATATCACCACCGACCCCACAGAAATACAAACTACCATCAGAGAATACTATAAACACCTCTACGCAAATAAACTAGAAAACCTAGAAGAAATGGATAAATTCCTGGACACATACACTCTCCCAAGACTCAACCAGGAAGAAGTTGAATTCCTGAATAGACCAATAGTAGGCTCTGAAATTGAGGCAATAATTAATAGCCTACCAACCAAAAAAAGTCCAGGACCAGAGGGATTCACAGTCAAATTCTACCAGAGGTACAAGGAGGAGCTGGTACCATTCCTTCTGAAACTATTCCAATCAATAGAAAAAAAGGGAAACCTCCCTAACTCATTTTATGAGGCCAACATTATCCTGATACCAAAGCCTGGCAGAGACACAACAAAAAAAGAGAATTTTAGACCGATATCCCTGAGGAACATCGATGCAAAAATCCTCAATAAAATACTGGCAAACCGAATCCAGCAGCACATCAAAAAGCTTATCCATCATGATCAAGTGGGCTTCATCCCTGGGATGCAAGGCTGGTTCAACATATGCAAATCAATAAACGTAATCCAGCATATAAACAGAACCAAAGACAAGAACCACATGATTATCTCAAGAGATGCAGGAAAGGCCTTTTACAAAATTCAACAGCGCTTCATGCTGAACTCTCAATAAATTTGGTACTGATGGAACGTATCTCAAAATAATAAGAGCTATTTGTGACAAACCCACAGCCAATATCATACTGAATGGGCAAAAACTGGAAGCATTCCCCTCAAAAACTGGAACAAGACAGGGATGCCCTCTCTCCCCACTCCTATTCAACATAGTGTTGGAAGTTCTGGCCAGGGCAATCAGGCAAGAGAAAGAAATAAAGGGTATTCAATTAGGAAAAGAAGAAGTCAAATTGTCCCTGTTTGCAGATGACATGATTGTATATTTAGAAAACCCCATCATCTCAGCCCAAAATCTCCTTAAGCTGATAAGCAACTTCAGCAAAGTCTCAGGATACAAAATCAATGTGCAAAAATCACAAGCATTCTTATACACCAATAATAGACAAACAGAGAGCCAAATCGTGAATGAACTTCCATTCACAATTGCTTCAAAGAGAATAAAATACCTAGAAATCCAACTTACAAGGGATGTGAAGGACCTCTTCAAGGAGAACTACGAACCACTGCTCAATGAAATAAAAGAAGACACAAACAAATGGAAGAACATTCCATGCTCATGGATAGGAAGAATCAATATCGTGAAAATGGCCATACTGCCCAAGGTTATTTATAGATTCAATGCCATCCCTATTAAGCTACCAATACTTTGTTCACAGAATTGGAAAAAACTACTTTAAAGCTCATGTAGAACCAAAAAAGAGCCCACATTGCCAAGATAATCCTGAGTCAAAAGAACAAAGCTGGAGGCATCATGCTACCTGACTTCAAACTATACTACAAGGCTACAGTAACGAAAACAGCATGGTACTGGTACCAAAACAGAGATATAGACCAATGGAACAGAACAGAGCCCTCAGAAATAATACCACACATCTACAACCATCTGATCTTTGACAAACCTGACAAAAACAAGAAATGGGGAAAGGATTCCCTATTTAATAAATGGTGCTGGGAATACTGGTTAGCCATAAGTAGAAAGCTGAAACTGGATCCCTTCCTTATTCCTTATACAAAAATTAATTCAAGATGGATTAAAGACTTAAATGTTAGACCTAAAACCATAAAAACCCTAGAAGAAAACCTAGGCGATACCATTCAGGACATAGGCATAGACAAGGACTTCATATCTAAAACACCGAAAGCAATGGCAACAAAAGCCAAAATTGACAAATGGGATCTAATTAAACTAAAGAGCTTCTGCACAGCAAAAGAAACTACTGTCAGAGTGAACAGCCAACCTATAGAATGGGAGAAAATTTTTGCAATCTACTCATCTGACAAAGGGCTAACTAATATCCAGAACCTACAAAGAACTCAAACAAATTTACAAAAAAAACAAACAACCCCATCAAAAAGTGGGCAAAGGAAACGAACAGACACTTCTCAAAAGAAGACATTTATATAGCCAACAGACACATGAAATAATGCTCATCATCACTAGCCATCAGAGAAATGCAAATCAAAACCACAGTGAGATACCGTCTCACACCAGTTAGAATGGCAATCATTATAAAGTCAGGAAACAACAGGTACTGGAGAGGATGTGGAGAAATAGGAACACTTTTACACTGTTGGTGGGACTGTAAACTAGTTCAACCATTGTGGAAGACAAGTGTGGTGATTCCTCAAGGATCTAGAACTAGAAATACCATTTGACCCAGTCATCCCATTACTCGGGAGATACCCAAAGGATTGTAAATCATGCTGCTATAAAGACACATGCACATGTATGTTTATTGCAGCACTATTCACAATAGCAAAGACTTGGAACCAACCCAAATGTCCATCAATGACAGACTGGATTAAGAAAATGTGGCACATACACACCATGGAATACTATGCAGCCATAAAAAAGGATGAGTTCTTGTCCTTTGTAGGGACATGGATGCAGCTGGAAGCCATCATTCTCAGCAAACTATCGCAAGAACAGAAAACCAAACACCGCATGTTCTCGCTCATAGGTGGGAATTGAACAATGAGATCACTTGGACTCAGGAAGGGGAACATCACACACCGGGGCCTGTTGTGGGGTGGGGAGAGCGGGGAGGGATAGCATTAGGAGATATACCTAATGTAAATGATGAGTTAATGGGTGCAGCACACAAACATGGCACATGTATATATATGTAATAAACCTGCATGTTGTGCACATGTACCCTAGAACATAAAATATAATTTAAAAAAAAAAGAAAAAAAACAAAAATTAGCTGGGTGTGGAGGCACACGCCTGTAGTCCCAGCTACTAGGCAGGCTGAGGCAGGAGAATCACTTGAGCCTGGGAGGTGGAGATTGCAGGAAGCTGAAATCATGCCACTGTACTCCAGCCTGGGCAACAGAGCAAGACTCCATCTAAAAAAAAAAGGAAGAGAATTCAGGAAGTATTTGTTAAATAAATTAGTGGATGGATACATGATACATGGATTAATGATAGTTCCCTCAGCTGGTTGGTTCTGTTAAATCTTCTGGGTCTGGGTCTATATACTCTCAAAGACCAACAGCTTGTCTTGCTCATAGAGATTTTTTTAAAAGCAACTTTTATATATAGAACCTTTACTATGTTCTCCAAGTTTCAGCTCAGATGTCCACTCCTCCAGGAGGCCCTCCCTGCCCCTTCTCCCAAGACCACGTTGAGCTCCTCCTGGAGTTCCCCCAGTCCTGCTCAGTCTGTGATTCCTGCCGGTCTGACTCCAGAGCTTTCGTTTATGACTGGGATCTATATCACAAGCATGATTCCAGCTCATTTAATATTTATTGGCTGCTTATAATGAACTTGGCACTGGGCCTGGTTATTAAGCTCTCAGAAACAAGGAGCTGGTCATTGTTGTTTTTTTCTTATCATTGCTATTGACCATTGTAATCTCAGTTCCCGGTCTCCAGGGTTCCTGGACTTTCCGCTCTCCACGCTGGGCAGGGAAGGAAAGTCAGCCCTGGGGGTGGAGGGCAGAGGTGGGGTCAAAGTTACTTCCCTGCCACCACCCCTGTCTGTCCCGAGAGCGGCAGTCACTACAGTGTGTGTGACTTTGTAGCAGTGGGGGAGAGGAGAGAAGGGAGGTGGAGGGGCTGCAGCTGGAGTGAGGACTGTGTCTGTGTGTGCAAGCCGGGACAACAGACGGCCTGGCACACTGAAGTCAGGTGCTGGGACCCATGGGGCCTGCTGACTTATGGGGACACCACTGGATGGGAATCCTGCTCTCAGGTGAGTGCCCTGCTTCCTTCAGATGGGGGTGGAGGGGGGTTGTATCCATCTATTTGTCAGTGGTGTGTGTGTGTGTGTGTGCACACGCGCACACTCGAGGAAAGAGATGGAGGCAGAGAAAAAAAAATGGAGACACAGAGACAGAGACAGAAATAAAGACAGATACAGATATAAAGATAGGGCCGGGCGTGGTGGCTCACATCTGTAATCCCAGCACTTTGGGAGGCTGAGGTGGGCAGATCACTTGAGGCCAGGAGTTTGAGACCAGCCTGGAAAACATGGCAAAACCCATGTCTCTACTAAAAATACAAAAATTAGCTGGGTGTGGTGGCGGGCGCCTATAGTCCCAGCTATTTGGGGGGCTGAGGTAGGAGAATCACTTGAACCTTGAACTCGGCAGCGGACGCTGCAGTGAACCGAGATCACACTACAGCACCCCAGTCTGAGTGACACAGCAAGACCCTGTCTCAAAAAAGAAAGAAAGAAAGAGAGAGAGAGAGAGAGAGAGAGAGAAAGAAAAAGAAAGAAAGAAAGAAATAGAGAGAGAGAAAGAAAGAAAGGGAAAGATAGAAATAAAGACAGGCACAAAAGAGATTGACAGAAGGAGACCTAAACAGAGACCAGAGACAAAGAGAGAGACAAAAATATATGTATATTTGTCAGTGGTGTGTGTGTGTGTGTACACACTTGAGGAAAGAGAGACAGAGGCAGAGAGAAACAGACACAGAGACAGAGACAGAAACAAATACAGATGCAAGAGACTGACAGAAGGAGACATAAACAGAGACTAGAGACAAGAGAGAAAGCCAAAGTGTGTGTGTGTGTGTGTGTGTGTGTGTGTGTGTGTGTGTGTGTGTACAGAGACAGAGAGAGAGAGAGAAAGATGGAGTCAGAGCCATAGAACCAGAGACCCAGGGAGAAAGAGAGAGAGAGAGAGGGAAATACAGGAAGAAGAGATACCCAGGGAGACAGAGACAAAAGGTAAAAAAATAGCCTTAGAAATGTTACCAGTGGAGGCCAGGCGCAGTGGCTCATGACTGTAATCCCAGCACTTCGGGGGGCCGAGGTGGGTGGATCACATGGTCAGGAGTTCAAGAACAGCCTGGCCAAGATGGTGAAACACTGTCTCTACTAAATACAAAAATTAACTGGGTGTGGTGGTGGGCACCTGTAATCCCAGCTACTTGGGTGGCTGAGGCAGATAATTGCTTGAACCCGGGAGGCAGAAGTTGCAATGAGCCGCAATTGTGCCATTACACTCCAGCCTGGGTGAGAGTAAGAGTCTGTCTCAAAAAAAAAAAAAAAAGAGTGGCCGGGCGCGGTGGCTCAAGCCTGTAATCCCAGCACTTTGGGAGGCCGAGACGGGCGGATCACGAGGTCAGGAGATCGAGACCATCCTGGCGAACATGGTGAAACCCCGTCTCTACTAAAAAATACAAAAAACTAGCCNGTGGTTTCCAATATTTTTCAGTGACAAGCAGTGTTGTGATGAATAACTTTGTGGACATGTGTTTTCATATTGCCAGAGGTGTTTCTTCAGGTGAACTTCCTAGAAATAGGGTAACTGGTTTCAAAAGCAGAGCCATACATAAATTGTTAGATGCCTCCCACCCCTGCTGCATTGCAAAGATACCATTTTGCATTCCTACCAGCATTGTGAATAAGCGTCTGTTTCTCATGTTTTTTTGTTGCAAATGGTTGATGCTTGCTGCGTGACTCAGAGTTCCCTAGTTAGGAGATGCTCTACTCTCCCCAGTTCCTTCACCTGTGAGGCCATCCTCCTAGGGCTGTCTTAGGAGAGACCATCCCCTGTGCCATCACTGGAGGGGACCACGTAAGCAGCTGAGTAGACCTCTCATGACCATGGTTTGAAGAAGATTAAAAAAAAGAAAAACCCGGCCGGGCGCGGTGGCTCAAGCCTGTAATCCCAGCACTTTGGGAGGCCGAGACGGGCGGATCACGAGGTCAGGAGATCGAGACCATCCTGGGGAACATGGTGAAACCCCGTCTCTACTAAAAAATACAAAAAACTAGCCGGGCGAGTGGCGGGCGCCTGTAGTCCCAGCTACTCGGGAGGCTGAGGCAGGAGAATGGCGTAAACCCGGGAGGCGGAGCTTGCAGTGAGCTGAGATCCGGCCACTGCACTCCAGCCTGGGTGACAGAGCGAGACTCCGTCTCACTCTCGAGTATTTAGAAGTAGAGGCACGAAAGAAAGAAAGGGAAAGAAAGAAAGAAAGAGAGAGAGAGAGAGAGAAAGAAAGAAAAGAAAAGAAAAGAAAGACCAGTGAGAAAAACAGGGAGGAGCAGAGAGAGATGGAGACAGAGAACAAAGAGACAGGGAGAGAACTGTGTAAAGACACAGAAATAGATTCAGAGACACGGGAAGAGAGGGAGTATCACGGAGATTCAGACAAGCAGATGAGAGATAGGCGGAGGGAGGCTGTGCCAGCCCTGGGCGGCCAGGTCCACGGATCAGGATGGGGATGAATGTGAAATTTCTGCCTAAAAGGCATCTGAGACAAAAGGAAGAAACTAGAATATTTTGACGAAAAAAGTATTTTGGAAGTGAAGACATTATTTTGCAACAGGTCATGTGCAGAGGTGAGGGCTCAGCCCAGCCTTGCTGTGTGTCTCTGAGACCAGCTTCTCCTTCTCTGGGCCAGTGCTTCCTGGCTGACCCTGGAAGGGTGCAGGGGCTCCGTAGTCCTGGAAGGCTGAGAGTTATCAGCCGTATCCACAGGTGTCTCTGTGAGTGTTGCCTCTTCCTGATGGGACAAAGGCAGGGCAATGTGAGAAGAAAGCCAGAGGGAAGGGGCCACGGCAGGCTTTCCATGGAGGGAGGCTTCCTGTCTCGGGCGGATATGATGAGGCCCCTATCAATGCTTTCGCTCACATCATTTCACTTATCCTTACGACAGTTAAGTGAGGCTGGAACTGTTACTACCTCCATTTTTCAAATGGGGAAACTGGGGCTCAGATAGGGGATATCACTTGCCCAAATAAATGGCAAAAATGAGATTCAAACCCAGGTGGTCAGGCTCTGAGACTGTGGGCCTAACCTCTAATAGCATTTGAGGCAGAGAAACCACAGACATGAGAACCCGTCATCAAGACTACCATCATCGTCGTCATCGTTGCCATCATGGTGGCTGAATATTTGCGATGAACTCTGTTAAGCATGTCACATTTGATAATCTCACTCAGACTTCACAACCACCAGATAAGCTGAGTTCTACTATTATCTCCATTTTTCAGTTGAAGAAACTGAGCCGCACAAAGAGAAAGTCCCTTACCCATGATAGTAGGGCTAGTAAGTGACAGAGCTCATATTTGTTCCTAAGAGCTCGTGCCCTTATTCACTGACTGGGCAGAGAATGGGGCAGTGTTAGGGCCACATTGGGGCCCTTTTGAGAGGGGCAGAGGGTCTGCGTTAATGGGGCTCTTGGGAGAGATGAGGTCAGTTGCATGTGAGCACAGCTGCTGGAGTTGGGCCCCAGCAAAGTCTCATGTTTTGTTTGTTTGTTTGTTTGTTTGTTTTTGTTTTGAGACAAAGTCTAGCTCTGTCACCCAGGCTGGAGTGCAATGGCACTATCTCGGCTCACCACCACCTCTGCCTCCTGGGTTCAAGAGATTGTCGTGCCTCAGCCTCCCAAGTAGCTGGGTTTACAGGTGCTTGTCACCACACCCAACTAGTTTTTGTATTTTTTTGTTTGTTTGTTTGTAGAGACGGGGTTTCACCATGTTGACCAGGGTGATCTCAAACTCTTGGCCTCAAGTGATCCGCTCGCCTCGACCTCCCAAAGGGCTGGGATTACAAGCATGAGCCACCGTGCCAGGTCCCGTAGTCTCTTGCAGCCTCCGTAGTGGTGTGCAGAATGATCAAATGGAAAACTGGGAACTCATTTTTTGTGTGTGTGTTTGTATTTTTTTTTAAGACAGGATCTTGCTCTGTCACCCAGGCTGGAGTGCAATGGTGCCATCACAGCTCACTGCAGCCTCAAACACCCAGGCTCAAGTGATCCTCCCATTTCAGACTGTAGCTGGGACTACAGATGTACGCCAACACCCCCAGCTAATTTTAAAAAATTTTAGTACAGACAAAGCTTCACTATGTTGCCCAGGCTGGTCTCAAATTCCTTAGCTCAAGTGATCGTCCCACTTCAGCCTCCCAAAGTACTGAGATAACAGGCATGAGCCACCATACCCCGCCAAAAACTGGGAACTTCTGCTATCTTGTTCTCCTTTCCTCCCCATGCAAGTGAAATCTTGCCTAGGGGCACATCAGAGGAAGTACCAAAAGTCAATATTTTTCACCAAGATCACAGTAGAAGTACCTGTTAATCAAGGGCTGGCTCTGTGGCCATCTCTGGGCTGACAGGAGGAATTACAGTGTTGAGAGCGCAGTCTTCAGGGCCTGGCAGGCCAGGTTTTTAGCTTCTGCCATTGATAATACCGTCTTGGTGAGTGACATCACTTCTCTGAGCATCGGTTTTCCTCTATGTGGAATACAGGGACCATCATGTGGCTCCAGTAGAGGGCACATCATTGGAGAGAACACAGTGACTATCAGGCAGCCCAATTAAAGTTTGCCAATATTCATTACCACCCCCACAACAACCCTAGGAAGCAGGTGATAGTACACCAATTTTACAGTTGAGACTGAGGCTCAGAGAGGACAAAAACATGCTGCAGCTGGGCACAGTGGCTCACGCCTGTAATTCCAGCACTTTGGGAGGCTGAGGCAGGCAGATCACATGAGGTCAAGAGTTCGAGACCAGTCTGGCCAACATGGCAAAACCCCGTCTCTACTAAAAACACAAAAATTAGTTGGGCGTGGTGGCCTGTGCCTGTAATCCCAGCTACTTAGGAGGCTGAGGCTGGAGAATCACCTGAACCCGGGAGGCGGAGGTTGCAGCGAGCTGAGATTGTGCCATTGCATGCCAGCCTGGGCGACAGAGCCAGACTCTGCCTCAGAAAACAAAAACACACAAACAAAAACCAAACAAACAAACAAAAAACATGCTGCAGGTCACATAGCTGGTAAGTCATGAGTAGGACTCAGGTCTCCATGGGTGGAATGCCAGCCCTATGACCTCAGAGCTCCCTGTGCTTCTGAAGACCCTAGTCAGGCACCCCCCAACACACCTCTCCCTCCCTGAATGCCTCCTCTCTCCCCTTCTAGCCTCGCTTTGGACCCTATGGAATCCTCCAGCTGCAGCCCAGCTCACCCTTGATGCCAACCCACTTGATGCCACCCAAAGTGAGGATGTTGTTCTGTCTGTGTTTGGGACCCCCAGGACACCCCAGATTCATGGCAGATCCAGAGGTGGGAGCCAGAAAACAAGATGGTCATGTTGATCTCTGCCTCCATGGAGATCCCCCATCCGGGCCTCACACCCAAAGTCCCAAGAGGACGAATCTGATTGGCTCAGCCAGAGTCTGGCAATAACCGGTCCAGTCATCTGTGCCAGGGGTCGGGGTAAAGAGGGAGGGCTGTGACTGTCATGGCTGGGGTGGGCAAAGTTGGCTAAAAAGTGGGGGGGGGGGCTGGGTGCAGTTCCTTACGCCTGTCATTTCCAGCACTTTGGGAGGCTGAGATGGGTGGATTACTTGAGCCCAGGAGTTCGAGACCCACCTGGGCAACATAGGGAGACACCATGTCTACAAAAAAAAAAAAAAATTCACCAGGTATGGTAGTGTACACCTGTAGTCCCAGCTATTTGGGAAGCTGAGGTGGGAGGATCGCTTGAGCCCATGAGGTCAAGGTTGCAGTAACTATGATTGCACCATTGCACTCCAGCCTGGGTGACAGAGCGAAACCCTATATCAATAAAGAAAAAGAGTGGGTAGGGGGCCCTTGCTGGCACCCGTGTCGTAAGCTTGATTGTCATTGCAGTTGACATTGATTGACCCCTGGTCAGGTCCCAGACCCTTTGCTTCACTTGCACAATCACTTTGAATGGGACTTGGAGAAGGGAAGTAACTTGCCCAAGATGACGCCTAGAATGAGCAGTAGATCCAGCATTCAAGCCCAGGCATCCAACTCCAGAGTGTCTTCCGGCAATTCCAGTCTAGTCCTGTTTCTCTGGGTCCCCCTGTGACTATGTCTTGTTTGTTCTTCCTCTACCTGTGTCTCTGCCTCTGTCTCCCTCGCTTGCTTTCAGAGCTGGCCAAGCCTACCATTGCAGTCAGCCCGGGCACTGCCATTGAGCAGAAGGATATGGTGACCTTCTACTGCAACACCAAGGACGTCAACATTACCATCCACTGGGTTTCCAACAACCTCTCCCTCGTGTTCCATGAGCGCATGCAGCTGTCCAAGGATGGCAAGAACCTCACCATCCTCGTTGTCCAGCGGGAGGACTCGGGGACTTACCATTGTGAAGCTCGAGATGCCCTTCTGCGCCAGAGCAGCGACCCCATCTTCCTGGACGTGAAGTGTGAGTCCCTTTCCATTCTCTCCAACCCCTCACCAACACTCACTTCCTTAGTGCCTCGTTCAGTCTCACAGCTTGAAATACCATCCAGATGTGGACTTGTCTACCTTTGAACTTCAGATGTATAACTGTTTGACATCTCTACTTGGATTCTACTGGAAACCTCCAACTTAATGTGTCTAAAATTGAGCTCCCAAACCTCAGACCTTTGATCCAAAACCTTGCCTGGATAGGGGTGAGCAAAGAGCATTAGCAGGCTCACTTTATTTATTTATTTATTCATTCATTCATTCATTCATTTTATTTGAGACAAGATCTCACTCTGTTGTCCAGGCTGTTGTGCAGTGGTGCAATCATAGCTCAATGCAGCCTCAACCTCCTGGGCTCAAGCAATCCTCCTGCCTCAGCCTCCTGAGTAGCTGGGACTACAGGCATGAGCCATTGCACCTGGCTAATTTTTAAATTTTTTGTAGAGATGGGATCTTGATAGGTTGCCCTGACTGGTCTTAAACTCCTTGCTCCAATCAATCCTCTTGCCTCAGCCTTCCAAAATACAACTTATATATAACACGAATACATACCGTGCAATACCACAGACATACAACACACACTCACACAAAACATAACAGGTGTGAGCTACCTTAACCATTCAGCTGGCATACTTTAGACGTATCTTTCAACCTTGCTTTACCCAGGGATGAGGCTGACATTTCATCTCCATCTGACTACTGCACCTCGTTTGTAATTGATCTAGCCTTTGAGTGGGGAGGAGGGAAATAAAGTATTTATTGATCCGTTAAAGACCTCCATAAGAGACCTGTTGCTGATGCTATTGTTACTGCTGTAATTGTTCCTCTCCTCTCAGATGGTCCTGATCCTGTTGAAATCAAATTGATGTCTGGTGTTGCCAGTGGGGAGGTGGTTGAGGTGATGGAGGGCTCTGACGTGACCTTCTTGGCGGAAACAAAGTCTCACCCACCCTCTGCCTATACCTGGTTTCTCCTTGACTCCATTCTGTCTCACACCACGAGCACATTCACCATCCATGCTGTGTCCAGAGAACATGAGGGCCTGTACAAGTGCTTGGTGTCCAACAGTGCCACCCACCTGTCCCGCCTGGGTACTCTGAAGGTTCAAGTCCTCGGTAAGTCTCCTTTCCTGGTTCCTCTCCTTTGTTCTTCTGAGAGTCAGATGCTGGCCATGTCAGAAGGAACCAAGAGTTCTTAATCCGGGGCCTTTGGATACTGTGTGAGGGAGAAACCCCTGCATGACATTGAGTTGCTTGCAAAATGTTTGCGCTGTGTTCTACAGGAAGGGTCCAGGATTGTCATCAGATTTTTGGAGGGATCTTGAACTCTAAAAAAAAACCTTAAGAGGCCGGGCACGGTGGCTCGCGCCTGTAATCCCAGCACTTTGGGAGGCTGAGGCGGGCAGATTATGAGGTCAGGAGATCGAGATCACCCTGGCTAACACAGTGAAACCCCATCTCTACTAAAAATACAAAAAATTAGCCAGGCATGGTGGCAGGCACCTGTAGTCCCAGCTACTCGGGAGGCTGAGGCAGGAGAATGGCGTGAACCCGGGAGGCGGAGCTTGCAGTGAGCTGAGATCGGGCCGCTGCACTTCAGCCTGGGCGACAGAGCAAGACTCTGTCTAAAAAACAAAAAAATCTTAAGAGCCACTGAGCTGCATCAATACCCCAGAGTTTGAGGAGGACCCAGGGGGATATCCAATGCAGCTGGTGACTGAGCAGGGCTCCGACCGCAGGGAAGGCTGGGCACACTGGCTCCTTTGCCTGGCCTGGCACATCCTGCAGGAGACCCTGGTGGCTCTCTAGGGGGTGCCCATGATTTGATTCTCTGAAGATAGAGGGAGGTTAACTGTCTACATTTAAAAACACTAACACAACACTCACATACTCCATACACACACAGATAATAACCCCACATGCACAGCACACTCACGCACATGTACAATACACACAGTAAACACAACTCATATATAACACGTACACATACTGTGCAATACCACAGACATACAACACACACTCACACAAAACATACACACATATAGCATGCACACAACAGAGGTGTACAACTTACTCATCACAAAGCATATAACACATCAGACATACAACACATACACACAAACCCACAACACATACAAATCCACAGCACATACACACAAACCCACAGCACATACATCCACACAGCATATGCATACAAATCCATAACACATACACACAAACTCACAACACACATGCAAAATGGTCACACATACAACACATATACAACACACATGACATGCAAAACACAGACACACATATCTCACATACATCTACACAACAAACAAGATCACATATACATGACACACTCACATAAAACATATATACACCTAATATGCACTAATGGACACACACAACATATATCATTGACATTCAGCACCCGTTAAACATTACAGCCATTCAACATCAGACACTCAAGATGGACAACATAGAAAACACACCACATACCATACAGTCAACACCCTCAACACATACATACAACAGACACACAATGCACACACAAAATACATACACATACCACATGTAGCACATACTCAGTGCATATGCACACATCACACAACACAAACACATAACACAAACAATACCACAGACACAGAACACACACTCATATACAAAAAAATACACATAACATATACTCACGTACAAAGTGCACATGTGTACCGCACACATACTTCATATTCAACACATACACCCAACACACACAAGAAATGCAAAACACACGCGCACCACACACTCTCCGTATACACAAAACTCATTACATATTCACATGAAAAATCACACAACACACATTCATCCACAAAAGACATACATGTACCCCGCACACCAGTCATATGCAAATCATATACACATACACACCACCCACAACACACACACACACACACACACACACTCCTGGAAAAACTTGTGGGCCCCACAAGGGCAAGAGATGGGGGAAATCTTCCTGAACCTGACCCTGTACCTCCACGTGTTTCCAGAAAAACTGACCACGCCAAGAGTCGTGCCTTCAAGCCTGAACCTTGTGGAAAATGCCAGGTCCGTGGACCTGACCTGCCAAACCGTCAATGAGACTGTGAATGTCCAGTGGTTCGTGAGTGGCCAGCCCCTCCTGCCCAGTGAGCACCTGCAGCTGTCAGCTGGAAACAGGACCCTGATCATCCACGGCCTCCAGCGGAATGACACGGGGCCCTATGCCTGTGAGGTCTGGAACTGGGGCAGCCGGGCCCGGAGTGAGCCCCTTGAGCTGACCATCAACTGTGAGTCAGCCGGGGCCTGGACCTTCCCCTTCTCCCTGCTTCCCTCCTTCTCTTTAAGTTCTTCCTTCCAATCATTCATGCTATGATTATTGAGCTCCTGCTCTGTGCCAGGCATGAATCTGGGCACTGGACAAGGCCAAGCGCCTGCCCTCAGGGGGCTTATGTTCTAGTGGAGAAACCAGACCATAAACAGAGAAGCATGTGATAAGGCTTAGGGACACCACCAGATTTAAGCTTTCCCAGGGTCTCACTGGCCCTTGTCTACGGGGAGGCAAACATAGAAGCCAGGGAAAGGGGGAGTAAGAGGAGCTGTATTTGTCTGGATCCTTGGAGAAGCAGACCCCAAGGTGGGATTAACGGGATTATTCATGCAAGGGTTTTATTAGGGGAAATGCTCCTGTGAGGATAACTAGGGAGGCAGCTGCAGGAAGGTTGGGGAAAGCCATCAGACTGAGAGACTGAGATGCGAGTGTGACCCCGAGTGACAGGGAGAGGGACAGAGACTTGAATAGAAGCACCTGGATAACCATGCAGTTGAAGGAACACCCATCAAGGCTGTTGGGACCTACTATGTCTCCCAGGAAGGGGCCTGCCTTAGTTTCCTGGATGCACTCAGGTACTGGCAGGGTGCAGCCTGTGGGAGGGCTGGGAGTAGATTTGGGGGCACAGCAATTGGGCCCTTGGTCAATTACATTTCTGCTGTTGGAGGTCTTTGAAGAGCTTCTCCTGGTGGCCACAATGGCAACTGTCCAGTGTTGCAACTGTCCAGAATGGCCACTGTCGGGTGTTGAGAAGTGGTTGTACTGTGGATGTATTTTGAATATGCTGCTGACTGATATTAGGTGAAAGAGAAAGAAAGGAGTCAAGAATGACTCTAAGGTTTATTGCCTGAGCCACTGAAAGGATGTAGGAGTCATGAACCAAGATGGAGAAGACTGGGGGAGAAGAGGTTTCTGCTGGGAGAGAAAGGAGGGGTGCACTTTTGTACATGCGAAGTAGCAGGGAACGCAGAGGTAGGGGTTAAGTACATGTCTTTGCTCCTCTTTACACTTCTCTGTTGCTCTCTCCTCTTTTCTTCTCAATTCAGTCGTTAAACCAAAAATATATATTTTGTGCTCTCTCTGTGGTAAGCAACATGTTGAGCGTTTGATACTTGCCATGATTTTCAGCTTTCACAGCCTACTGGAGATGGCGAGGTCATTAAGTAGGCAAATAAAACACAGCATGATAAATGGGAACTTGGGGGAAAAAGGGAAGGTATGGGGAGCCCAAAGGAAGCCTCCATCTGAGGCATGTTGCGAAGGCTCATCATGAATGGGGATGTCCACCGTGAGAGCTGAAGGATGAGTTGGAGTAGGCTGGTTAGAGCAGAGGCAGGGAAGAGCATTCCAGGCAGAGGGAAGAGAGTGTGCGACGGCTTTGAGGCAAGAGAGAGTGTAACAAGGATGGAATCTCCGAGTGGGATTTGATTCCTGAATGAGAGCAAGAGGTGTGGAAAGGTGGGATCGGAGGGGATCTGTAAGGATCAAATTGTAAATGGCCTCATCAGCCACAGGCTTTGTCCCAAGGGCACTGGGGAGCCACAGAGGGTTCTGAACACAGGAGGGACAGTGACAATTTAGTACTTAGGAAGACTTCTCTGGCTACTGTGTGGAGGATGAGACTGGGATGGGGAGACCAGGAGGAGCTGGGATGCAGGTGAGGGATCCAAGTGGCCATGGGGTCAGGATGGGGAGAAATGAACAGGTTCAAAGGATGTTTGGGAGAGAGCAGAGAAGGGGTATTCCTTCCCTCCTGGAATGTCTCAATTAGCAATGTTTTGCATCCCTTCTAGTGTTTTACATTAATTTAAATAAAGTTTGACTCTTAAACTCTTTTAGGTTTTTTACAAAATAGAGACAGGGTCTTACTATGTTGCCTTGGCTGGTCTTGAACCCCTGAGCTCAAGCGATCTCCCTGCCTCAGCCTCCCAAAGTGCTGGGATTATAGGCATGAGCCATGGCTCCAGGCCCAAACTCTTTTAATTTATATGAGAAATCCAACAACTACTTTCATTTGTTTCCTTGTGGTATGTGGTAGAAGAGAAAAGTGACAATGATCCCCTCTGACATTACAAAGAAAATTTGCACGTGTTTATACCATTGAGAATACACAGGACTAGAAGTTAGGAATTATATGCACAGGACACAGCCACAATTTCCCTCACTCCCCCACTTCCTTCTCCCTCCCTCCCTCCCTTCCTTCCTCCCTTCCTCCCTTTCTCCCTTCCTCCCTTAGGAATTATATGCACAGGACACAGCCACAATTTCCCTCCCTCCCTTCTTCCTTTCCTCTCTTCCTCCCTCCCTCTCTCCCTCCCTCCGTCCCTCTCCCTCTCTTTCTCTCTTTCTCTCCTTCTTTCTTCCTTCTCACTCTGTCTCCTAGGCCGGAGTGCAGTGGCGCAACCTTGGCTTGCTGGCTTGCTGCAACTTCGGCCTCCCAGGTTCAAGCGATTCTTAGCCACTCTAGTAGCTGCAATTACAGTCATGTGCTACCACATCTAGCTGGTTTTTATTTTTATTTTTCAGTAGTGACATGATTCGCCACGTTAGTCAGGCTGGTTTTGAACTCCTGGTCTCAGGAGTTCCACTGACATCCACCTACCTCGGCTTCCCAGAGTGCTGGGATTACAGGTGTGAGCCACTGCGCTTGGCCTAGCAACAATTTCTGATGCCCAAGTGACCTAAAACTCTTCTTTGAATTAACTTTTGCAAAGGCAGGGGTTTTCTTTGTTTTGTTTTTTGTTTTTTTTTTCTGAGATGGAATCTTGCTGTCTCACCCAGGCTGAACTGCAATGGCACGATCTCAGCTCACTGCAACCTCCACCTCACAGTTTCAAGCGATTCTTCTGCCTCAGCCTCCCAAGTAGCTGGGACTACAGGTGCCCGCCACCACACCTGGCTAATTTTTTGTATTTTTAGTAGAGATGGGGTTTCACCGTGTTAGCCAGGATGGTCTCAATCTCCTGACCTCGCGATCCACCCACCTTGGCCTCCCAAAGTGCTGGGATTACAGGCGTGAGCCACTGCGCCCGGCCCTTGTTTTTGTTTTGATCTCCCCCACCCACAGTGTTGTGGACCACACTGTGCTTGTCAGACAGCTAAGGAGCAAAAGGGAGCATGTTCTGTTTATTTTAATGAAATTCCAAGTTGAAAGTGAATGGCTCGCTGATGGGGCCAGGGTGCATCACGTTTGGTTTTACACACAGATGGTCCTGACAAAGTGAACATCACCAGGGAGTCGGCATCGAAGATGGTCAGCACCATCGAGGCAGAGCTCAACTCCAGCCTGACCCTGCAGTGTTGTGCCGAGTCCAAGCCAGGCGCTGAGTATCGCTGGACTCTTGAACACTCCACCTGGGAGCACCTGGGAGAGCAACTGCTCATCAGGGCTCTGACCTGGGAACACAACGGGATCTACAACTGCACAGCCTCCAACCCTCTCACCGGCCTGGCCCGCTCCGCTTCAGTCCTGGTCAAGGTGGTAGGTGAGTCTCTCAGGGTTGCCTTCCCCTAGGACCCAAGGGGCCTTTCCTGATGCTGGTCCCAGCCACCTAGTCTACCCCTACCGAGGGCTGGAGTGTGGCAGTCTCTACACTGCCTGAGCAGGTTCTCAGTCCACAGCTGTTGAATCCTAACCCCTAATGCTCAGGGGAACATAGGAACTCTACTTCCTGCTATGTTCCCTGGAAAACTCTCCAAGCTGTTCTGAGCCTCAGATTGTTTGCCTGTAAATTGGGTTTGTGACATGTATTAGTCCGTTTTCACGCTGCTGATAAAGACATGCCCAAGACTGGGTAATTTATAAGGAAAAAAAGGTTTAATGGACTCACAGTTCCGCGTGGCTAGGGAAGCCTCACAATCATGGTGGAAGGTGAAAGGCATGTCTTACATGATGGCAGACAAGAGAATGAGAACCAAGCAAAAGGGGAAACCCTTTATGAAACCATCAGATCTCGTGAGACTTATTCACTACCATAAGAACAATATGGGGGAAACCGCCCCCGTGATGAAATTATCTCCCAGAAGATCCCTCTCACAACACTTGGGAATTATGGGAGCTACAATTCAAGATGAGATTTGGGCGGGGACACAGGCAAATCGTATCGTGACGCCTATCTTTCAGTCATTTAGGACAATGAGTCAGAGACATACCCAGTGAGGGAAGGAGTGAGCAATATGGGGAATCAGAAATGATGTTAATAGCAACTGGACATGACTGGCAGGGAGTTCCTGTATCTCTGTCTTTAGTTCTTGAGAAGGCAACAGTGTTACTGTTCACTGGGATTCACATCCTTCTCCAATGCTTATTAGCTGTGTGACCTTGGGCAAGTTACTTACCCTCTCTGGGCCTCTGATTTATTATCTAAAAAACATAATAATTCTGCCTATTTCTTAGGGTTGTTGAAGATTGTTAACATTTGTAAAGTTCTTAGGGCAGTGATTGGCATATTGTATTTGTTAAACAAATAAAATTATTCCTTTTTCTTTTTCTTTTTTTTTTTTTTTTTTTGGAGACAGGGTCTCACTCTGTCACCCAGGCTGGAGTGCAGTGGCAAGATCATGGGTCACTGAAGGCTCAACCTCCCAGTCTCAAGCCATCTTCCCACCTCAGCCTCCTGAGAAGCTGGGACTACAGGTGTGCACCACCACCCCCAGCTAATTTTTTATTTATATATTTTTTGTAGAGATGGCCTCCCTATGTTGCACAACTCCTGGGCTCAAGTGATCCTCCTGTTTCGGCCTCCCAAAGTGCGAAGATCACAGACTTGAGCCACCACGCTCAGCCTAAAATTATTGTTTATTGAGCCTGTGCCACA
Source organism: Theropithecus gelada (assembly GCF_003255815.1). Classification (NCBI taxonomy): domain Eukaryota; kingdom Metazoa; phylum Chordata; class Mammalia; order Primates; family Cercopithecidae; genus Theropithecus; species Theropithecus gelada. The sequence goes on along the minus strand of NC_037687.1, from coordinate 21,728,721 downwards.
TGTCTGAATCCAACTTTCCCATATATAATATCAGCAGACACTTCTTGGGTACTTTCTATCAGTCAGTTTTGAGGTGAGCCTGTTGGTTTCTTCATTGTACAGGAAGGGAAACTGAGATCTGTAGACTCAAATCCTGTCATCGAGGTTTAAAACCAGGCTGGCCTCCTCAAGGTGTTCACTAAGCCTAGAACACCATTTATATCAACTTCCAAATTACCTCATTTAATCTTCAGAGCAATCTTGTGGTCTTGGTAAGACCATTTGATGGATGGAACAACAGAGGCTCAGGGAAGGAAGCGGTGAGTTCAGTTGATGCTCACGGGGATATTGTAGGGTTTGAATGAGATCATGTATGAAGGGCTCTTGGTGCTTAGAGCTTGCTTCTATCATCATCATCATCATTATCATCATCATCACCACCACCATTTGTCAAGCATCTGGTATGTATCAGGAACTGTGCTGGTAGTTTTATACATGATCTTGTTAATCCCTTCAAAAGTCTATAGAGGCCGGGCACAGTGGCTCACGCCTGTAATCCCAACACTTTGAGAGGGTGAGGCAGGTGGATCACATATTGTCAGGAGTTGAAGACCAGCCTGGGCAATATGGTGAAACCCAATCTCTACTAAAAAATACAAAAATTAGCCGGGCATGGTGGTGGGCGCCTGTATCACACTACTCGGGAGGCTGAGACAGGAGAATCACTTGGGAGGCAGCCAGGTTGCAGTGGTTGCAGAGGAGCCAGAGGTTGCAGTGAGCCAAGATCATGCCACTGCACTCCAGCCTGGGTGATAGAGCAAGACTCTGTCTCAAAAAAAAATTTTAAAGAGTCTATAGGGTTTGGAATTCTTATTCTTGCTAGAGATACAAAGAAACGGAGGCCGGGCCTGGTGGCTCATGCCTGTAATCCCAGCACTTTGGGAGGCTGAGGCAGGCAGATCACGAGGTCAGGAGATCGAGACCATCCTGGCTAACACGGTGAAACCCCGTCTCTACTAAAAATACAAAAAATTAGCCGGGCGTGGTGGCGGGTGCCTGTAGTCCCAGCTACTTGGGAGGCTGAGGCAGGAAAATGTCGTGAACCCAGGAGGCTGAGCTTGCAGTGAGCCGAGATCGTACCACTGCACTCCAGCCTGGGGAACAGAGCGAGACTCTGTCTCAAAAAAAAAAAAAGAAAGAAAGAAAGAAAGAAATGGTGATGCAGCCAGGTACGGTGGCTCACACCTGTAATCCCAGCAGTTTGGGAAGTTGAGGTGGGTGGATCACCTGAAGTCAGGAGTTTGAGACCAGCCTGGCCAACATGGTGAAACCCCATCTCTGCTAAAAATACACACACATAAAAATGGCCAGGCATGGCAGTGCACACCTGTAATTCCAGCTACTTGGGAGGGTGAAGTAGGAGAATTGCTTGAACCTGGGAGGTGGAGGTTGCAGTGAGCTGAGATTGTGCCACTGCACTCCAGCCTGGGCAACAAAGCAAGACTCCATCTAAAAAAAAAAAAAAAAGCGGGGGGGGGGGGGCGGGGAAAGAAAAATGGAGGTGCAGAGAATGAAACTAAGAATCCCTGAGGCACCCCAGGAAGTTCCCTCCTGCCCCTCCAAAGCAGAGCTCCTTCCTCACACTTCTGACCCTTGTGGCTGTGTTCTTAATTCCAGTGGCTCGATTTCACCCTTTTGAGAAAGGTTCAGGCAGAAGTGAGATGGGCAATCGGCAGACCTGATTAATGAAAACAATTGCCATTTATTAATCACCTACTATGTGCCAGGTGTCAACATTCATGATTTCATCTCATCTTTGCAAACATCCTGTGCTATTTACAGATGAAGAAATGAGACTCAGAAATGAATTCACTTGTCCACGGTCACACGGCCCCAGCGAGTCAAGGGGTTCTAAGTCAAAGCCGGGTTTCTGGTTGCCAAATGTCTTTTCTCTGGTGTGTGCCTCTTTTCTGGGAGGAAAGAAAGGCAAAGCCATATTTGATCCATTATGCTTATTGGCGTTGTCATCATGGCCAACATTTACTGATCACTTTCTATGGTTCCAAACAAACACTATATATATAGAACATGAATACATATATGTTTAATCTTTCCGGAAGTCCTATAAACCCTGTTGTTCTCATTTTACAAAAGAGACAACTGAAGCATAGAGAGGTTAAGTAGCATGCCCAAAGTCACTGCTAAAATTTGGACCCAGAAACTGGGTATTTATTTTAGAAATGATGCTGTTAATACCACAGACTAAGGCCAGGTGCAGTGGCTTATGTCTGTAATCCCAGCACTTTGGGAGGCTGAGGCGGATGGATCACTTGAGGTCAGGAGTTCCAGACCAGCCTGGGCAACATGGTGAAACCCCCTCTCTACCAAAGAATAAAACAAATTAGCCTGGCATGGTGGCAGGTACCTGTAGTCCCAGCTACTCGGGGAGGCTGAGGTGGGAGGATCACTTGAACCTGGAGGTTGCAGTGAGCTGAGGTCGTGCTGCTCCACTCCAGTCTGGGTGACACAGCGAGACTCTGTCTGGAAAAAAAAAAAAAGCAAAACCAAAAACCAAGAACCACAATCTGATGCCTCCCAACGACTGGAAAACCAGTGCTCACAAAATGTCAGTAGAGAAAAAGCTGCAAGCTTGGGAATGGGCTGGGGGCAGGGATGAGGGTGTGTCAGGCCTGGGTCTTGATTCTCTCTCCTTGCCCAGGTCCCCAGTCCTCCTCCCTGTCCTCAGGGGCCATTGCTGGTATTGTCATCGGGATCCTGGCTGTCATTGCTGTGGCCTCAGAACTGGGCTATTTTCTCTACATCAGAAATGCCAGACGGTAATACAGCGATACAGGGTGGGGGATGGGGGTGTGGCCAGCAGGGGGCGCGCCTGCCTGGCGTGTTGCTGACCATGGTGCTGAGTCGTGTCTGGCACCTGGGGAATTCAGAGGGTTGGGGACACTGTCCAAGAATGGACATGGTATACGGACAGAACCTGTGGAGATGGGCAAGGACTAGAGGCACAGAAGAATGAGGGTTTTGGGGTTTCAGGCCCTCAAGGAAAACAACAGAGGACCCCAGTCATGAGACCTCACAACCCACTCCAAAGGAGGAGCACCCCACAGAGCCCAGTTCCGGTGAGTGACTCTATGGATGATGCCTGGGGCAGGAGTGAGGGCTGGAGAAGAGGCTGGTGCTGGGGGCTCCCAGCTTTGCCTCCAGGTGACTGTATGATCAGGGCAAACCCTGCCCACTCTGAGCCTCTGTGTTCCCATCTGGAATATGGATGAGATTGGAGTCAAGCCCTCTGACGGGTTCTGCCTGTTCCAACAGTCATGGCAAAAGCAGGACAACATGCTGGAATGCTCTCCTTTCTCAATCTCAGAAAACTTTGTTAATTGATTGTTGTAGACAGAATGAATCAATCACAACACTCTTTCCTGCTGCAGTCATGGCAAAAGCAGGACAACATGCTGGAATGCTCTCCTTTCTCAATCTCAGAAAACTTTGTTAATTGATTGTTGTAGACAGAATGAATCAATCACAACACTCTTTCCTGCTGAATCCAAATCCAGCCTCCTATCTCAATAGAGTGCCTCGAGTGCCCTCTACTGATGGGTTAGAGTTAACCAAAGACAAAATGAAACATATTTGCCATCTCTAGGTCTGGGATTCTGGAAGGACAGGCCTTTTGATATGGAAGGCTTTCTAGAAACTGTCCAATCCAGCCCCATTTTACAGAGAGGAAAACCAAGGCCGTGAGGGATAAAGGGCTAAACCCAGGCTACAGAGGACCCACTGTCAAAACTGGGGCTAGAACTTAGAGTTCTCTCCTCATTTGTGTCACCAGACAGCCTTACCTAACCCAGAACTTGACTTCCAGGACATTCCCAGGTCAAGCTCATTGGAAATGCGACAGGGAGTCCTGGGAAGGACGACTTCTGCACTTCCTTTCTGGGGACAGGGGTCCTGGAAAAACAGCCCCTTGCCCCATATCTCTTTCTAACTCCAGCTCCTGACTGAGATTCACTTTTTCTAGAAAGCCTGAGTCCTGAGTATTGCAACATATCCCAGCTTCAGGGACGGATCAGAGTCGAAAAGGTGAGTGATGCTGCAGAGGGACCCTCCTTGATCCGCCGACCAGGCTGCTGTAGTCTTACTTCTTAGGGTGGGGACTGGCATGATATTTTGAGAAAACCCAGTGCCAGGTTGAGTCTCTCTGCATCTCCTCCTCTGACTTCTCTGAGGATCTTAAGACCCTTCCGAGTTTTTTCATCTCTTCTCCTCGTCTTCTTACTCCTTGACATGACAGTTCCTAGCTTTGAGCCCTCTGGGAATCAGAAGAGCTATAACTGCCTCTGAGGCCAAAGCTATTTCTGAGAATCTCTTGGGGTGCCCCTGTTCCAAGCCCTATGACCTCTCTGCAACTTTGTTTTTCCCCAGATGCAACCACCAGACCTTCCAGAGGAGACCTATGAGGTACATTGGCCCTGCTGGGTTTGGTTAAAGAATCTGTGGAGGAAAGACAGTTTGAGAATTTTATGTGTGATAAGCCTGAGAGATGATCTTGTCTAAAGCTTTCATGGCACAGCACAGGGCCGGGGATGGGAAGAGAGTAGCCTAAGGCCTCACAGGGAGCTGGGTCAGATGCCAAGACCCTGGATCCTCTTTTGTTCCTTCCACCTCCAGGGCTTGGAATTGGACTGCCAGTGAGGTGGTACTGGACCAGCACATGCTGGGGTGAAAAGGAGGCTGGGAGTAAAGGTTGCAGAGCCAGCAGGAAAAAGGAGAGTTCGGGGCCAGGGCAAGGGCTTGGGTTCTAACCCTGCTTCCACCTCTGATTCTCTGCAAGAATCTGAACAGATTCCTTCCACTCTCTGGGTCTCTGAAGAGTGTAAGTTGGTACATTCCTGGCAATCTATGACTGTAGGCCCTGCCTGATTTCTCTGCTTACTTGCAGACAAAGCTGCCTTCAGCAAGCCCTGGAGGCAATTCCTTCAGCCCGTGGAAGCCACCACCCAAACCTCTGATGCCCCCACTCAGATTGCTCTCCACCGTGCCAAAAAACACGGAGTCAATCTATGAGGTATGTTTATGCCACACTGAGTCTTTGGACAGGTGGAAATCTGTCACCAATCTGGTTTTTCTTCCCTACTAAAGAGTCTGTAGGATGAACTATAAAGAAAATTTCCCTTTAAAAATCTTCTCAATTCCATCCTACCCATTTCCATCGTGTCATTTTCTAGTTAGTTTTCCTTCATTCCTTTCCAATGCACTCCATTTTATTGCATTCCATGTTTCACTCCACCCATTTCCTTTCTATCCATTTAGCTTTATTCATTTTCTGTATTTCCATATCACTTCACTCTGCCATTTTCTTTCCATCCCATTTGGTTTATTTCCTTTCACTCTATTTCCCCCCATCCTATCTCTTCCCATTCACTCTACTCTATTCCATGCCTTTTCTTTTCTTTCTTTTTTTTTCTTTTTCTTTTTCTTTTTTTTTTTTTTTTTGGGGGCCGGGTTTTTTTTTTTTTTTTTTTTTTTTTTTTTTTTTTGAGACGGAGTCTCGCTCTGTCGCCCAGGCTGGAGTGCAGTGGCCGGATCTCAGCTCACTGCAAGCTCCGCCTCCCGGGTTCACGCCATTCTCCGGCCTCAGCCTCCCGAGTAGCTGGGACTACAGGCGCCCGCCATCTCGCCCGGCTATTTTTTTTTTTTTGTATTTCTTAGTAGAGACGGGTTTTCACTGTGTTCGCCAGGATGGTCTCGATCTCCTGACCTCGTGATCCGCCCATCTCGGCCTCCCAAAGTGCTGGGATTACAGGCTTGAGCCACTGCGCCCGGCCTGAGACAGGGTCTTGCTCCATCACCCAGACTGGAGTGCAGTGACTCAATCTCTGATCACTGCAACCCCCGCCTCCCAGGTTCAAGGGATTCTCCCACTTCAGCTTCCCGAGTAGCTAGGACTACAGTCTTGAGCCATCACACCCAGCTTATTTTTTTATTTTTTGGTAAAGATGGGGTTTCACCATGTTGGCCAGGCTGGTCTTGAACTCCTGACCTCGATTGATCTGCCCGCCTTGGCCTCCCAAAGTGCTGAGATTACAGGAATGAGCCATCATGTCTGGCTCATTCCATGCCTTTTCATTCCATCCCACTCAGCTCTGTTTGATCCCTTTACACTCCTTTCCATCTCTTTCTTATTTCATTCCTTTTCATTCTTTTCCTTTCTTTCTATTACATTTTATCCATTTTTATTTTTTCTTTTAATTCATTTCAATTCATTTATTTTACATTCCATTACACTCTATTTTATTCCAGCCCACTCAATTCCCATCCCACGACTTTATTTCATTTCCATTCTTACTCTTCCCATCCCATTTCAGTCCTCTTATTTCCATCCATATATTTAATCCATTTCATCCGTTCTGTTTTCTACTTCTCCATTCCTTCCTAGTCAATGTCCCTATTTACATTCATTTCCATTTGATTGGTTTTCATTTCATTCCACTGCATTCCAGTTCTTATTCTTTATATTCCTTTCCCATTCACTTTTTCTTTTTTCCCATTCCCTTCTTTCTTTTCCATTCACTTTCTCTTCTCCATCCCCTCCCCTTTCATTCAATTCTATTTCACTGTTTTCCATTCCTCTCCCTCTGTTCTCTTCAATTCCTTTCCCTTTTCATTTCTCTCCAATCCATCCCACTCTATTCTATTCCATTCCATTCTACTCCATGTTTTCTCACTTCATCCTGTCCCTTTATGCCCTTTATGGCACTTCATTCCCTTGTCTTTATTACTTTCCTTTTGAAGCTTTCCATTTAATTTCTTCTTTTCAAGTCATTCCATTCCACTCCTTTTCACTTCATTTAAGCTCTTTCCATTTCTTTGCAGTCCTTTGCATTTCCTACTCTTTACACCATTGATTTCAGTTTCATTTCATCTCATTATTTTATATTCCATGGCATTCCATTTCATCCCTTTTCTGTTTTTTTTTAATTTTGTTGCTTAATTTTTGTTCTTTAATGTTAGACTTTTCTTCCACTATATTACTTTTCTCCCATTTCCTCTCCATTTCTCTCCCCCTCATTATCTTATTTTATTACTCTCTTTTCTGCTCCATTTGATTTTCCTTTGTTTCTTTCTTTCCACTACAATTTTCCTTTTCATTTAATTTCTTTCATTTGCACTTCTTTGGACATCATGCCATTTTATTTCACTCCATTCTCTGCCTTTAATTTATATTGTATTCCTTTCTGTCCTATTCAGTTTCCCTCCATTTCATTTATGCTTTTGCCATCTCTTTCAGTTACATTCCTAAACAGTCTATTCCTTTTCATTCCCTTCCTTTCCTTTCCAATCTTTCATTTCATTCATGATATTTACTTCCCCACATTTTTCTCATGGGAGATTTGAAGCAGTTTTTCCTGTGGAAGATTTGAAGCAGTTTATATACAACATTACAAAATGGTGTTAAATTAGAAATAGAAATTACAATCAGAAAAAAATATTTTTAACAATAGCAAGAGGTCAAGATATGGGTAAAAAGTAAAAAATATATGCTGGGCCTACATGATATCTGCCCCTATATCTCTTATGTGTCTCTAAGCTTCCTGGTAACAATAAAACAGAGAGGTATGATTAGTTACATTATTCAAAAAGAAGAAAACTGGGCCAGGCATGGTGACTCATGCCTGTAATCTCAGCACTTTGGGAGGTGGAGGTGAGCAGATCACTTGAGGTCGGGAGTTCGAGACCAGCCTGGCCAACATGGTGAAACCCTGTCTCTACTGAAAATACAAAAATTAGCTGGGCATGGTGGCAGGCACCTGTAATCCCAGCTACTTGGGAGGCTGAGGCAGGATAATCACTTGAACCTGGGAGGCAGAGGTTGCAGTGAGCTGAGGTCCAGCCACTGTACTCCAGCCTGGGCAACGCAACAAGACCTTGTCTCAGAAAAAAATTAAAAAGAAGAAAACTATTAGTTCATCCAGGCATAAGCAAAAGTTCCAATAACAAGTTTAGAGCAGTCAAGTGATGGCTCCATAGTTCTAAGGACTAGTAGAATTACTTTAGAGAATGCAAGTGATCTTAACCCTGTCATCAGGACAGCCAGATTACTCCATTTCCAAGAATGGACTTTAGATTCTATATTCTGAACAAGTCAGTGACCAGTCAGAATTTATCCAGAGGAGGAATAAGTGAGAGGCCGGAACACGGGCTCAAATCCATGTCCTTACTGACAGGGTTTTATTGGGTTTGGAAAAGAGAAAATTTAGGGACAGAGGACTCCATTATTTTAGTGTCTGACAGGCTTCAAGTAGAGGGATAAATGTGTTCCTTGTTGTTCCAGAGGGCAGATAAATTACCATGGAGGATAAGTAAAAGAGGGGTAGATTTTAGCCTAACAAATGAACTATTCTTGAAAAATGTGAATATCCTGCCGGGCGCGGTGGCTCAAGCCTGTAATCCCAGCACTTTGGGAGGCCAAGACGGGGGGATCACGAGGTCAGGAGATCGAGAGCATCCTGGCTAACATGGTGAAACCCCCTCTCTACTAAAAAATACAAAAAACTAGCCGGGAGAGGTGGCGGGCGCCTGTAGTCCCAGCTACTCGGGAGGCTGAGGCAGGAGAATGGCGTAAACCCGGGAGGTGGAGCTTGCAGTGAGCTGAGATCCGGCCACTGCACTCCAGCCCGGGCGACAGAGCGAGACTCCGTCTAAAAAAAAAAAAGAAAGAAAAAAGAAAAATGTGAATATCCTATATACCTTTGTATTTTTTTGAGACAAGGTATTGCTCTTTCGCTCAGCTTGTGTGCAGTAGTGCAATCATGGCCAACTGCAGCCTCAGATTCCTGGGCTCAAGCGATCATTCCACCTTGGCCTCCCAGAGTGTTGGGATTAAGATGCAAGCCACTGCACCTGGCTGAATGTTTCATATATTAATACCTTAGTCAAGAATTTTTAATGTTAAGAACATTAAACCCTTTGAATATAGTTTGAATGGGGATTAATTGAGAGAACACTGAGAAATATCAGATAACTCAATTTCAGAAATTACTCCTGGGCCTCTTGGCAACTCGAATGCCACAAAGAAGCTGTTTCTCTCTTATTACTCAGTTTCTCATTTTCACTAATCTATGAATTCATTTCATTCTCTCAATTCAGATTGAATTTCTATGTAAGTCACTAGTCATTGCTTCTCTATAACTTCAGAGTATATATAATAACATCTTCTGCTGCCCTTCAAGCATTTCTAGGTTCAAATTCTCCATAGGAGAATCAGATTGGTTCAGGCCACGGTATCATGTTTAGGTTTGTCAGCTCTGTAATCAGCTTTGAACTGGTAAAACCTTAGCCACCTGAGTCCCTCTCTTCACCAGTGTCTGTGTAGGGGAGCCATGTTTGTTTCCTATTATTAGTAGGGCAAAAGGTCTTCCCAGAAATCCCACTCAGTAAGCTTCCTCTTATATCTCAGCCAGAGTAAGGTCATATGGTGCTCCTTGCAGCAACAGAGGCTGAGAAAGTGATACATTAACACTCCCAGTCTCTTCAATAGAAGCAAGCGAGGGAGGTGGTGTGGGGAAGAATGCTAGGTCAGTCAACTCAGTGTCTGCTACATTCTGAAGGGATTAGAAGGAGCAAACCATGCAAACAGTGTGGAGAGAAACAGTCCAACTTGAGAGGCATCAGGAGAAAAGGCCCAGAAGTGGGTGTAGAGTTATCCGTTGCTGTATAATGAATTACCACAGACTTTGCAGCTTAAAATAACATGAATTTGTTATCTCACAGTTTCCGTGGGTCAGGAGTTCAGGCATTGCTTAGACAGCTCTTCTGCAAGGCTATATAATCAAGGTGTCAGTCAAAGCCTGGTCTCATCTGAGGCTCAACTGGGGATGGATCCACTTCCAAGTTCACGTGGTTATTAGCAGCATTCAGTTCCTTGCAGGCTGTCATAATGAGGGCCTCAGTTGCTTACTGTCAGCTGGAGGTCATCCTCAGTTCTTTGCCATGTGGCCCTCTCCATAGGCAGTTCACAACATTGCATCTTGTTTCTTCAAAGCCAAGACAGAAGTCATAATCTTGTGTAACAGAATCACATACATGCATTCATGCATATCCTACCACCTTTGCCGTATTCTATTGGTTAGATGCAAGGTTAGATGCAGGTCTTGCCCTCAAGGTGAGGAGATTACATAGAGGAATGAATACCAGGAAGCAGGGATTATGGGGACCATTTTAGAGTCTGTTTACCACAGTGGGGAAGTACATGGGCCATTCCAGGAACAGAGAGGTGTCAGTGTTACTAAAGTGTGATAAGAATGGAGGAAGATTTCTGGAATTTCCAAAGAAAGGAAAGTACCAGGCTGTTTGGGCCACAGACTACAGTGAGTAGACTGGGAGGGTCCACCTAGCAAATGGAGCTCACATTTCTTTTTGTTTAACAGGAGCTTGTGAATCCAGAGCCCAACACTTACGTCCAAATCAACTCCTCGGTTTAACGGAAGCAGAGCTCTTTTTCTCCAGGAGTCCTAGAGAAACCATGCTCGATCATGTATTTAATGATATTTATTAAGTGCATATTATAAGCCAGTCATTCTCTGTCATCTCTGTATACCTTGTGATGTTCTATTGCAATGGGTTGGTCAGGCCCTAGCTCCCACAGAATCTTAGATTTTGACTCATATTTTTTTTTTCAAAGCAATGGTAACGGTAAAAATGACAGCCCGTGGATCTAGAGTTAGAGGGCCGAGGTTTGAGACTGAACAGCATAGGATATCATAGTTGCAGGCTGAGGTTGAGCAAACACCGTTGGTGGACATAGACTCCAGGGAGAAGAGTAAGTCTGAGTCAGCCAGAGAGGAGCAGGTGACAAAGGCAGGGGTCAGAGAAGAAGTGGCTTTTCAAATCATGGCAGAAGATAAGGAACAAGGAGCTCTTAAGAAATTAAGAGCTCTTAATAAAAGGAGAAAACACATAGTGAAGTGAGGGATTGAGGCTCCTTAGGAGAGGTAGGCATGAAATGCTTAGAATCCTGGGAATTGCAGGGGTGGAGAGAGTCGGAATGAGATTTGCTGAAGGTAAAGAGAGTGAGGAGACAAGGATATCTCCATGGTTTCTTGCCAGGGCAACTGGATGACTGACAGGTCACTTTCTGAGCAACTCTGGGATAAGGAGAGAAATGAAGAATTTGCTTCATGTCAAGAATTTAGACATGTCAAGAATCAGTTGGAGAATCAAGTAGGCAATTGTTCATAAAAGTCTAGATAGATCATGGCTGGAGATACACATTTGAGAGTTGTCAGTGGGATTTAAAGTTATGGGGCTGGATGAACTCCTCTGTCAGGATGGTCCCCAAGAGCACCTCATGCTCAAAGATTTTCTAGAGGAATTCACAGGACCCAATTGTTAACCTCATGGTTATAGTTTATTACAGCAAAAGGATGGAGAATAAAATTGGCAAAGGGAAAAGGTGCATGGGGTGAAGTCTGGAGGATACCCTGCACCAGCTTCCAAGTGTTCTCTTTCAGTGGAGTCACATGGTGTATTAGTCTGCTTTCTGTTGCCTATAACAGAATATCTGAATCTGGGTAATTTGTTTTAAAAAGGAAATTTATTTCATACAGTTATGGAGGCTTAGAAGTCTAAGGTCAAGGGGTTGCATCTGGTAAGAGCCTTCTTGCTGGTGGGGACTCTGTAGAGTCCTGAAGGGGTGCAGGGGTTCACATGCCAAGGGGAGTGAGTGTGGTAACATGTTAGCTCAGGTTTCTCTTCCTTTTCTTATGAAGCAACCAGTTCCACTCCCATGATAACCCGTTAATCCGTTAGTCCATGAATGGATTAATCCATTCATGAAGGCAAAGCCCTCGTGAGCCAATCACCTCTTAAAAGCCCCCATCTTTCAATATTGCCATACTGGGGATTAAGTTTCAAAACATGAGTTTTGGAGGAGACAAATATCCAAACCATAGCACATGGGAAATCCCCCAGCAATGATGTGTGATGACGTGTGTGAAGCATTGACATCGAGGGAAACTCACCTAAACCTGGGTGTCCATGGTTTTTTGTAAAGGGTCAGTCACTGACGCTCCAGACTCCAGATGTTCCTCCATAAATCACACTGTTAGTATAAACCATCTGGACAAACTGGTACAGCACGGCTCGAGGCCTCAGGCAAACAAAAGGACTCTTACCAGATAGGACATTATGAGAGCTCAGTTCCCAGAGCTGCCCAAAGGCTAGTCAGGAAAACAGGACTTTTCTTGGGAACTTACAGGGTTTGAGCAATAGGCCTGTATGTCAACCCCAAGCAGAGTGGATGAAGACAAGGCAAGGGACAGGCTGACAGCTGATTCCTGGGTCCCTCCGATGTTTACAGGAGACATCAAGCAAAGGAGACAGAAAAGGACTGTTAACACGGGGGAAACCAATACTGAAAACTCCTGGAAATGAAGAAAGAGTTTTCAGAATGGGTTGTTGCTATCCTCGGAGCTGAATGGCTATCATGATGATGATAACATTAATTCAGATTTTAAAAATTAATCATTAGATGTGATACAAGAGACTAGAGTTAGGATCCTAAGGGTTGCACTCAGTAGTGCCAGAAACACCACCCTATTTGAATGCTGGGAACTTTCCTCTTCCCTGCCAAGAAATGTCCCCCTCCCCCGACATCCTAGAGACAGATCATGCCCTTCTACCCTCTAGTGACTCTTACTTTTGTCTTCTATTATTTATAGTAAATGGATTCATAATTTTCTTGCTCTTCCCTGTATGTTGAGCCCTTACCCAATTCCTGGCCAATAAACAGAACCTTAATATGGAACTTTGGTGTCAGCTCTTCCCCAGACAGTTGATAGATAAATCTCTAGATTAGATGGGCATCTTTCTAGAATCCTTTCTAGAATGTTCCTGAGTGGTAACTCTTTTTTTTTTTTTTAATTTTTATTTATTTATTCATTTATTTATTTATTTTGAGACAGGGTCTGGCTCTGTCACTGAGGCTGGAGTGTAGTAGTGTGATCTTGGTTCATTGCAACCTCTAACTCCTTGGCTCAAGCAATCCTTCCTACCTCAGCCTCCTGAATAGCTGGGACTACAGAATTGTGCCACCAGGCCTGGCTAATTTTTGTATTTTTTGTAGAGATGGGGTTTTGCCATGTTGCCCAGGCTGGTCTCAAACTCCTGGGCTCAAGTGATCCTCCTGCTCCGGCTTCCCAAAGTGCTGGGATTACAGGCATAAGCCACTGCCCCCAGCAGTGGTAATTCTTCTAAAGTCCTGTAATATTAGGTTAAGTTAGGATTTATAGGTTCCTGGAAGTAAACACTACCACTTTGTTTATTTTGAAAGAAAATAAAAAAGACTAAACAAAAGACAGATAAACAAAGTCAGTTTTACATTTTATAGTACTAATGCTCTATTTTCTGAATTTTTTTTGAGACAGAGTCTCGCTCTGTTGCCCAGGATAGAGTGCAGTGGTACGATCTCGGCTCATTGCAGCCTCTGCCTCCCAGGTTCAAGCGATTCTTCTGCCTCAGACTCCTGAGTAGCTGGGATTACAGGCATCCATCACCATGCCTGTCTAATTTTTGTATTTTTAAAGTAGACACAGGGTTTCGCCATGTTAGACAGACTGGTCTCGAACTCTTGACCTCATGATTGGTCCGCCTTAGCCTCCCAAAGTACTGGGATTACAGGTGTAAGCCACTGCGCCTGGCCTATTTTCTGAATATCTTAAACAATTAGCAGAAAAATAAATGAAGTGAAAAAAGGAAGATGAGCTAACACTCAAGGCATCCCATTCTGATTTTGTCATATTTGCATTTGCAGATCAATCTGCAAGATTCATCTTTACAACACAGCTAGCAACAAGGCATTTCTATGTGTCCATTTTCTCTTTCAGTAAGGTTTTGAGGGTTTCTTCAGATGACCTATATTTATCTTACTAAATTTATTTATAAGGCTTTTTTTTTTTTTTGCTTTTTCTGTCTTGTTTGCAAACTTAGTATTACTTGCATGTAGAGGAAAGATATTGACGTGTAGACAAGGGGCAACATAATGTAAAAGTTAAGAGTGTGGACTCTAGAGTTCAACTTCTTGGTCTCAAATTCCAACTCTATCCTAATACAGTCTAGGGTAAGTTACTTATCTCTAGGCTTCAGTTTTGTCTTCTGTAAAATGTAAATAACAGTCTCATTTCACAAGAGTTGTGGTGAGGACTAAATGAGAAAAAATAATATATGCTATATATAATATATTAAATATATAATATGTATTATATGTAATATATATGTATATATGTAATACATATTATATATTTAATATATTGTATATAAAATATGGATCTTACAAGACTGCTTAGCACGGAGTTTCACATAAAGGTTTATTATTATTAGCATAGAGTGTAACATAAATGTTTATTATTACTTGTATCACATTTAATTACTTTTAAACTCTCCTCGATGTTAATTGCTTTTAGTTAACTCTCTTGGGTCTTCTGCTAATAACATCTGGAAATAATTTTGTATTGTTTGTACCCAGTAGTTATAACATATATCTATTTTGTATTGAAGTTTTCTTTTTAAAACCAGTTCTCGTTAGACATACGCTGAAATGTAGCATTTCACAGACAAAATAAAATAATATGTAGAATTTGCTTTAAAATCCCTGAGAGATGAAGAGAGTGGAAAGCACAATATAGGTGGAAATACAGATGAAACAAGACTGAGTGAAAATAGTTAAGTTGGATGACATAGGTCATAGGGGGTCATTCATTGAGTCCCTACTTTTGTTTTGAAATTTACAAAATAGGCCGGGCGCGGTGGCTCAAGCCTGTAATTCCAGCACTTTGGGAGGCCGAGACGGGCGGATCACGAGGTCAGGAGATCGAGACCATCCTGGCTAACACAGTGAAACCCCGTCTCTACTAAAAATACAAAAAATTAGCCGGGCGTAGTGGCGGCGCCTGTAGTCCCAGCTACTCGGGAGGCTGAGGCAGGAGAATGGCGTAAACCCGGGAGGCGGAGCTTGCAGTGAGCCGAGATCGCGCCACTGCACTCCAGCCTGGGGGCGACAGAGCGAGACTCCGCCTCAAAAAAAAAAAAAAAAAAAAAAAAAAAGAAATTTACAAAATAAAAGGTTAAAAAAAATAAGCTACTTACTTCAATTTAGAAACCAACGTCACATTTAACCCTCAAACCTCGGAGATATGCCCATTAAAAGAACACA
This sequence comes from Theropithecus gelada, assembly GCF_003255815.1. Taxonomy (NCBI): domain Eukaryota; kingdom Metazoa; phylum Chordata; class Mammalia; order Primates; family Cercopithecidae; genus Theropithecus; species Theropithecus gelada. Next base: position 21,713,513 of record NC_037687.1, on the reverse strand, counting down.
AACAAGAATGCCTCTTTTAGTAATACTGTTTTGAAATGGTAGCCAATATAATCCAACATGAAAGAGAAAGTCTAATTTAAAATACTGGTAAGGAAAAAATGAAATTGTAGATAACTGTCTCAATAGAAAAGCCAAGACAACTGGAGTATTATAAGAATTAATAACATTGCAGTAGGTTAACCAGATACAAAATAAGTATTTTTTTAAAAGATCAACCACAATAACTAATAATAAGAAAGTTGGTGCCAGGCCGGTGGCTCACACCTGTAACCACAGCACTTTGGGAGACCGAGACGGGTGGATCACAAGGTCAGGAGATCGAGACCATCCTGGCTAACACGGTGAAACCTCGTCTCTACTAAAAATACAAAAATAAAATAAAAAAGTAAAAATTAGCTGGACGTGGTGGCGGGCGCCTGTAGCCCCAGCTACTGGGGAGGCTGAGGCCGGAGAATGGCGTGAACCTGCGAGGCGGAGCTTGCAGTGAGCCAAGATCACGCCACTGCACTCCAGCCTGGGGGACAGAGCGAGACTCCGTCTCAAAAACAAAACAAAACAAAACAGCTTTGGGAATAGATTACATTTCAAATAGTAGTAATTCGTTGTTGTTAAAGGTCAGAATTTACGTGAAGAAAACTACAGGAATGCTTTGACAAGCATTTTTTAAAAACTAAGATTATGTATTTTCATACAGCAGGGCTCCAATTTTCAGCTACCTCCCTGGTAGGACGAAAATTAACACAACTACCTCATAGGGTGATTGGGCTGGATAATGAGATATCAAAGTGTTTAATACAGAGACAGGAAGCTTTATTTAGTCAACAAATATTTATTGAGCATCTATCATGTGCAAGCTCTCTGTTTTATTTTTTTAGGTGTTGGTGATGCAGCAGTGATCAACATCGATACAAATGCTTTTCCTTATGGAATTGACATTGTAGTGGTGAAGGCAGACAGTAGACCAAATAAATACTTAAAATATATAGTGTGCTAGATAGTGAAAAGTTCTTTAGAGAAAAAAATAAAAGATGAAGGAGGAGGCAGGGAGCATATGGGGAGGGAAGGGTTTGCTTGCAAGTTCACAACGGGTAGTGGGGTAATCCCTAATGAGAAGATGATGTTCCCCTAATGAGCAGACGGTGAGAACCAAATGAATCCCTCAGGACAGGCTGCCAAGGAGTGCAAACAGCACATGCAAACGCCCGGGGGCTGGAGTCTGCTGGATCTGTTGGAGAATGGGGAAAATGTGCAAAGCAAATGGGCAAGAAATGAGGGCAAAAAGAAAAGGGGGCCGGGCGCGGTGGCTCACGCCTGTAATCCCAGCACTTTGGGAGGCCGAGGCGGGCGGATCACCTGAGGTCAGGAGTTGGAGACCAACCTGGCCAACGTGGTGAAAACCTGTCTCTACTAAAAATACAAAAATTAGCTGGGCGCCTGTAATCCCAGCTACTCAGGAGGCTGAGGCATGAGAATCGCTTGAATCCGTGAGGTGAAGGTTGCTGTGAGCCGAGATCGCGCTATTACACTCCAGCCTGGGCGACAAGAGCGAAATTTCGTCTCAAAACAAAAACAAAACAAAAACAAACAAAAAAAACAGAGAAAAGGGGAGAGGTGGGGGAACTGATCATTCAGGCTTTATAGGCAGACAAAGAACTTAAAATTTAAAAATAAAATGATTCTTCATATTTTACTATTATTAAATGTAAAAACATAGATTCCTGAGGGTTCGGTAGACGCTCCCTCCAGTGTAAAATGGGGATGTCGCAACTGTCTCACAGGTTTCCCCCAGGACTAGAGGAGACAGTGGGTCGCGCGCAGCGTCTCACAGGAAGGGGCACCCAGGAAGGGTCCCCGCCTTTTCTATTCGTTCTGAAGTCATGCCAGAGCGACTCCCTACGCGTCGATGCACTGGCTTCGGCCTCCCGGTCCCGCGGCTGGTCTTAGGGCTCCCCTAGACCTACCTGCACAAGCACAGGTGCAGCACCCCTCCAGGCACCGGACGCCGACGCCCGCTCAGCTTCTGACCGGGTCCACCGCCCCACTTCCTTGGAGGAGCCGGAACCCCGCCCACTCACCGCCCGCGCCGCGGAGGCTTCTGGGAATTGTAGTTCTAGCTCGCCGAGCCTCAGTGCACTTCCGGGTTCGGCCACAAGCGCAGCCATTGTCCCGCGCGCGGACGGTTGCTGTGGCCGAGCAGCTCGGCCCTTCAGAGTTAACCCCCAGCGACCTTGCGGATGCTGACTAGGGGAGGGGACCGAACTAGCTTAACCCGAGTCGACCGTGTGGCAGAATCGGGGCAGGGGGTTGCTTAACCCGAGTTCGTCCTGCCGCAGAGCCGTGCCAGGCACTGAGGCGGTGACAGGCCCAGCCTGGGCTGCGGGCCAGCGGACGCCCAGGTTGGTGGGGCGTGGGGCAGCTCTTGGTGTCCGATGCGCGCATGCGCAGGGTCTAGGCGGGAAGCTGGAAGAGGTGGTGAGTGTAGCGGGGAGACCTGGTATCTGTGCGGGTGGCGCGTTAGCCTGGGGTCACCGGGATTGATGGAGTTACCGAGGCAGCTGTGTATTCTGCGACTGTCCTCTGCGTGCATGCGCAGGTGCTTGGTCAGGTGGTGCTCTTGTCTGGGGCCTGAGGATGCCCAGGTGGGTGGAACACAGGGCACATGAATTGATGTAAGGGGACATCTTGAGAACTCCCCTCCTCCAATGCCGGGCATATTTAGTGGAGGCCTGAGGATGTCCGGGTTGATGGAGTACTCCATTGCAGATTGTGGTTTCTGGAGAAGAAGGGCTGTGCCACTGTCCCTTTATTCTTGAGCAAGTATTTGGGTAGGAAGCAAGAGGTGGTAGGTAAGATTCCGAGCAGGTGACCCTGGGCCCCTGGGCCCCTGGAGCAGACAGCGCGCTTCTCCAAGGTCTGGGGGGCGCTGTGGTTGGTGGAGAGACCAGGTTGGAGTTGCAGGCTGAAGGAGGGTATCAGGGCCTAGGAACAGGTTGTGGGCAGAGGGCACCCTGCACGTCCTGGGGGTGTCTGAATGGAAAACAGAAACTGGAACGGATAGTAGGGACCTATGTAGGATAGTGCAGAGCTCTAGGGCATTCAAGATGGGCAGAGACTCCGGGTTGGAGATACAGAATTTGAGTCCAGGAAGGACAGAGCTGCAACAGCTGCCATCAAATTGGTAGCTGGGGAGGAAGCAGTATGTTGCCAGCATCGTTATGAAGCAGGTGTTGCTGAGACCTTTACTTGGGCTATGCTACTTGCAGGCATGAGAATGTGCAGGTTAGTAGAGGGACAGAGTCTGGGCTGCAGATTTGGTGCTGGGAAGAGCTGACCGCATGATACCCAGGCCCTCGTGTTTGGGCAAGAGAAGTCCAAAGGGCCCAGTTCCTACTGAGCTGCTGTATCATGGGCTTGAGAACCCCCACGCTGGCGAGTGCCCAAATCCCGGGGCTGACTGTGGAGCTGTATGCTCAAGCTACTGTTTAGTTGTTGTAGTGTTCTGGCTGCAGGCAAATAGTGGGGCAGGTGACCCCCGAACCCACACAGAGGCTGTGGGTGCCTGAGATGTCCCAGGCAGGTTGAGACACAGGGTGAGGGATGTAGCTTCTTGTCTCAGGAGCAGGGTGTGCCCCCAGACTGGCAGAGGAGCCAGATCCTGGATGCAGATTGTGAGCATGAGCCTGCTCTGTGGCTGTGTCAGTAGGAGGAGGGAGCCTAGGTGGGTGGCCCGTGTGCAGTGGCTGCGGAATAGAGGTCTGGGGGCTCCAGTTTGGATCTGGTCTTAGGAGACAAGGGGCTGCTCCAGCAGCACTCTGCACATATGCTGGCGTTTGGGCAGATTGGGGAGGCATGGGCAGTCCTAGGACCCTGGTTCTGCCTGAGGATGCCCAGGTGTGTGGAGGGAGCAGCTGCAGAGGGGCGGGACTGTGTCAGGCACCCCTTGTGCACACACACAGGTGTTTGGTTGGAAAACAGGAGGCCGGAGATGAGTTTTAGACAGAGGGTGCTGGGGTCTTTGCGTGATTGGAACGCTGATCACAGCCTGATGGTGCCCAGGTTGGTGGAAAGACAGGATCTTCCTGAGCCACAGGTGCCCCGAAAGGTGTTTGGCCAGAATCTGGGCAGGTGTGGCTCAAGCAGGGGGCTGTGGAGTAAGGCGGAGGAAACAGTTTGGGTGCAAGTTCAGGAAACAGCTCCATTGTGAACCTACACTATGCCGTGTGAGAATATGGTGGGAGCAGGAGAGAGAGTAAGTAGGAGAGATGGGGTGCAGGGGATGGGTTGCCTAGGGTAGGATTTGCCAGGGGCTGCTCTAGCCTTGGATCCCAAAACACCTAGTTGGTACAGAGACACCTGAGCTTCTGAGACATGGATTTAGAGCTGTAGGTAGCAGGTAGGGCTGCTTTTGTCTGACTTGTGCTGGTGTCTGTTGGAGGCCCCCAGTCCTATGCAGGCCTTGTTACAGTTTCAGGCCTGAGTGTACCCAAGTTGGTGGAGGGACTGGTTTAGAGCTGCAAATTCAGGGCCTGGGAGGGTGTTGGGGTGGGAATCTGGCTGGTGCTGTTGGAGTAGGAGCCAGTGGACCCCAGAAGTGTGGAGGGAACAGGATGTGAGTACAGCTGAGCTCTGTGCATATACGCTTGGCTGTCTGAGCAGGAAGTGGGTGGCCCTCTGCGCTGGGTTGCTGGAGGGACAGGCCTGGCTGATTTAGGAAGGGTAGGATCAGTCTTAGTTGTTGAATCAGTTCCTGGGAGCAGTCAGTGGAGCTGTGTCACCAGCTTCATGCAGTGAGTGTGATTCTGGCCCTAGGAAGAAGTGCTGGTTTGGGGCTGTAGATTGAGGTTGGTAGGGGTAGGATGGGGTGAATACCAGGGGGTCCCCGATATGCCTGATATTTGTGGGGATCCCAGGGCCCAGTGGGATAGGAGAGGGACGGACCGGTGCTGCAGACTTTGGTGGTGGGCAGAAGGCCATGTTGGGCATAAGCTGGGCTTACAGGTAGATGGTCCAGGGGCCCAAGATAGTGGAGGAACCAGGTTGGAGCTGCAGAAACTTGGCCGGGGAGAGGGACTGAGGGACTCTCAGTACATACACAGGTATTTGGGCAGGAAGCTGGCAGGAACCTCTAGAAGTGCATTTGCTATGGGAATGCATCCTGCATCCTGGGAGCAGGGACTAATGGGGGTGGGGGCCCAGCAGTTCTGGCAGACCTGCATCTAAATGCTGTACTTGGGGCTTCTCTCAGTGCAGCTCAAGACGTCAGCACCCTGCTGTGCCTGGAGGAGAGCATGGAAGAGCAGGATGAGAAGCCCCCAGAGCCCCCAAAGGCCTGTGCACAGGTAAGTGGAGCCACCTTTCCCAGAGAGACCCAGAGCTTGGGGTCTGTCTGCAGCCTGACCCTCTGGGCTTGGGAGGCTGTGGCTCCTCCCTGACTCACTTTGCAGCCTTTTAGGGGGTTTGGGACCCTCATGGCTCTCAGGCTTCCAACACTTACACACTATATATTTTATGAATCTCCCTGCTGGTTGCCTCACGTTTTTAGCCTAGGTAACTCTTTCTGGAAGGAATTTGGCATCCTGAATCAAAAGCCCTTAGAATACTGATTCCCTTTTGGCCAGCAGTTCACAGCTTTGTTTGAGAATGAACAATTGGAAATATACTAAATGTGCGATGCAAGAGGATAGCCGAATGAATTGTGGTAAGACTGTGAAATAGAATACACTGTAGCCATTGAAACTCATAGAATAATGCAAATTAAATGACAGAAAAAGTTATTTATTACCCATGTTAAGTAAACTGCACTTAGAAATCATCACCTTTTAAAAAGGGATATAGTTTTTGTGTATATAGAAAATATGTTAGAAGACTATAAATATAGCAGTCAGTTAAACATTATCTGTAGTTACTTTATAAGTGACTTTGTTTTACATTTATCTGTATTTTCTTTTTCCTTTTCTTCTCGTATCTTTTCTTTCTTTCTTTCTTTCTTTCTTTCTTTCTTTCTTTCTCTCTCTCTTTCTTTCTTTCTTTCTTTCTTTCTTTCTTCTTTCTTTCTTTCTCATTTTTTTTTTTTGAGACAGGGTCTTGCTCTGTCATCCAGGTTGGAGTGCAGTGACACAGTCCTAGCTCACTGCAGCCTCAAACTCCTGGGCTCAAGCCATCCTCCTGCCTCAGCCTCCTGAATAGCTGGGACTACAGTTGGGCACCACCAAGCCTGGCTAATATTTTTGTGTGTGTGTGTATTTTAAAATTTTTTTGTAGAAACGATATCTCACTATGTTTTCCAGGCTGGTCTTGAAGGTCTTCAAGCCATCCTCCCACCTCAGCCTTCCAAAGTGCTAGGATTACAGATATAAGCTACCACACCTGGCCTGTATTTTCATATTTTTGTACAGTGCACTTTAAGGTAAAAACATTAACAACTGGCCAAGCACAGTGGTTCACACCTATAATCCCAGTACTTTGGGAGTCCGAGGTGGGAGGATTGCTTGAGGCCAGGAGTACAGGACCAGCCTGGGCAACATAGTGAGACCCTGTCTCTATAAAAATTTTTAAAAATTAGCCAGGATAGTGGTGCCCACCTATAGTCCCAGACACTTGAGTGGGTGAGGTGGGAGGATTGCCTGAGCCCAGGAGGTCTAGGATGTAGTAAGCTATGATTGTGTCACTGCACTCCAGCCTGGACAACAGAGTAAGACTCTGTCTCTAAAAAACAAGTTCCCAATTTAGAACATTTCCTACTGCAAATATTCTTTGAAAACTCTTAATTTCTTAAAACTGTTAAATTAGAGCTTCTCCTTTCTCTTCCTGAACAATTCAGCCCTGAAGCCATGAGGTGGGGGCAGTGCTAGGTGGCACCTGCAGTTGTCGGGGCTGCCTGCTGTGAAGAGAGTGTCCCTGTGCAGGGTCAGTGACCAAGCAGGGTGAGGAGTGCATCTGCACAGGATGACATCCCAGCATAGTCAGAGCCCACGCTTGTGCAAGTGAGGCAGCCCAATGTGGGTGTCAGAGCCCAAGTGGGTGAGGCCAGTGTCCATATATGGAGATCTGGTGTGGGGTGACGGGGTCAGAGCAGGTGAGCAAGGCCTCCAGAGATGGGGTGCTTCACTGGGGGCAGTTGGAGCCCAAGTGCGGTGAGCAGGTGTCCATGGTTGATAGGGTGTTGGAGCCAGAGTGGGGTGAGATGTGCACCTGCGTTGGGGGTCAGGTGCAGCCTGGTGTGGCATGTCAGAGCATGAGCATGTTGGGGGCATCATGCATGAGGGTGGCCTGCAGGGGTGTCAGAGCCCAGCAGCATGTGGAGGGTACGGACACAGTGGGGTGGCCTCGTGTGGGCTGTCCAAGTCCAAGTGGCAGAGGAGTGAGTCTGAGAGTTGGGGCAGCCTAGCCCGGGGAGTCAAAGCCTAAGCAGGGTGAGGAGCTCCCCTTGGCAGAGGGTGGCCTAGTGTGCAATGGCAGAGCCCAGGGAGTCTGGGGAAAGCATCCATGGGGAGAGGGCATCATTGTGGAAACGGGAGTGGAGCTACCTCCAGGGGGCCAGATCAGATAAGTAAGTGTGTAATAAGGGACTGGAGCCGGGCGCTTTGCCATCAAATCAGGAAGGTACAGATATGGCAAGAAAGAACATTTGAGTGGACTCTGGTGTGCAGTGGAAATTGGAGGTTTTAATGTGGGCTCATGGCTTTCAGTACACATTAATCTAGAAATATATAGAGATGTGTGCCTGTGTCTGTGTGCGTATGTGTGCACACAGACTCCCTGTCTGTCCGTGGAGGGCCGGGAGCAGTGACATCCCAATACCACTATACATACCTAGCGCCCATACTTCACCTTCTAAATATGTTACAGGTTTTATGGGTTTATTGTTAATGGCTCTTCAGTGGTAATTTTTTTTTTGCTGTTACAAATAGCATTGATGTAAATGTTTTGTATGTGATTCCTTGTATACATGTGCAATTGTTTTAGAAAGAGTTAAGCAAATATAAGTTTACATTTATATCTTTATCAAAACTACAGGTAAAATGTGTGGGTTTTTGTTATCTTGTTTTTTAAGAGACAGGGTCTCACTCTGTCAGCCAGTATGGAGTACATGGCACACCAACATAGATCACTGCAGCCTGGAATTCCTGGGCTCAAGTGATCCTCCCAGCTCAATCTCCTGAGAAGCTGAGACTACAGGTGCACACAGCAATTTTTTTTAATTTTTTATTTTTTGTAGAGACAGGGTCTCGCTCTGTTGCTCAGGCTGGTCTCGAACTCCTGGGATCACACCGTCCTCCCACCTTGGCCTTCCAAAGTGCCGGGATTACAGGGTGAGCCTCAGTGCCTGGCTGGTAGAATGTGTTTTGATGTGGCCATTGGTGTTCTAATTTAAGTGAGGCACTAGGTGTTTTCTGGGACTCGTAATGGTCCTTTTGCCATTTTCTTTTTTGTGAGCTGAGTTAGAAGTCTGTTCATTATATGACTTTCGTCACATATTTATTGACTGCCTAGCCAGTGTAAGGCCCAGTGCGAAGCACTGTGGGGAAAGATGAGGCAGACAACACTGCTCTGCATGATGTAGTTCTCACAACCAGAAATGTGCTTCTTATACTTTCCAAGGCTACATAGGAAAAGCAGAAACATCCTCTTTCTTGTATTAGTTTTCTGTTATTACGTACCCCAAAATTTTGCAGCTTAAAATAGCCAATGTTTATTTTGTCACACAATTTCTGAGGGTCAGGAATCCAGGTCAGCTTAACTGGTTATTTCTGGTGTTCAGGGTCCCTGATGAGGTTGCAGGCAAGTTGTTGTCTGGGTTGCTGACTTCTGAAGGCTTGACTGGGTGGGAGGATATTGTTGCAAACTCACTAGATGGCTCTTGGTAAGAGGTGCTCTACACCAGAGAGGCCTCTCTCCAGGACTGTTCACAGCGTAGCAGTGGATTTCTGCCAGAGCAAATTATCCCAGTGAGAGAGAGAGAGAGAGACAGAGAGCAAGAGAGAGCAAGAACAGTTAGTTGCACACAATCAAGATGAAGCCACAATGTCTTTTATCATCTGATTTCAGAAGTGACACACCATCACTTCTTCCATATTCTGTTGGTCACACAGACCCACCTTGGTACCATTGGACAAGGACTACACAAAGGCATGAATACTAGGTAGTAAGGGTCTTTGGGAGCCATCTCAGAGTCTGGCTACCACACTTCTCAACTCTGAATGTCCTCTAGTTAATTTTAATTATTATCAGAAGATGAACAAGTACTTGATTTGGACCTGAAGAATATTAGAACCCTGGAAAGGAGAGAAAAATCAAGGTAACCCAAGCCTTTGCTTTGAATGAAGGCCATGAGTCCAGTGAGCCGATCTAGGAAGAAACCATCTGGATATTGGAGCATCACCGTAGAGATTTTAGTGGCTTATACACGGGGAAGTAGCAGCTGGTCCAGGGAAGGCCTTGAGCCAACTCTGAGCCCTACCTGCCTTCAGGGACTGAGACCAAAACTGCTGCCAAGTAGGTGGTGGAATCTCACCCATCCACTGTCATTCTCAACATTCGAAGTCGTGCAGGTTGTTGGTGGCCCCATGTGGATGGTCTATTCTGTATATTTGAGGACAGTGAGAATTATTCATGGATGATAAGGTGGGGCCAGAGAGGGAATTTTCTTGTGCATAAGGACTGAAGGGATCCTCTTGTCAGGATGATTTCTGAGAAAATCAGAGAGGGGAACCTTCTTTCCAGTGCTGTAGTTTGCGAAGGTTGGTTTTATGCCTTCTAGACTTGGTGATTAAGAAACCTCAGGACCTGCCACATGGGCTCTGTGGATGCCACATCCCTTGAGCTGAAATGTGAGCTCCATCTTCCAGCTCCCAGGGCAGGAAGAGATGGAAACATACCAAGAAGTCTGCCTGTGTGGCACCTGTGTTTTCTTTTTTTTTTTTTTTTTTTGTATTTTTAGTAGAGACGGGGTTTCAGCATGTTAGCCAGGATAGTCTCGATCTCCTGACCTCGTGATCCACCCGCCTCGGCCTCCCAAAGTGCTGGGATTACAGGCTTGAGCCACCGCGCCCGGCCGACGCCTGTGTTTTCTAAATGTCCTCACAGATAGAGAAGGTTTCCTGCCAGTACATCCCCAAAGCAGAGCTCTGAGAATTGAGTCCAGTAATACTTCTGTGATTTGATTAGAAACTTCATTTATTGCCCCAAGAATGCCTCACATTGGGAAAGGAATATTTGGTCGTCTCTATTTATAGGTGAGCAAGCAGCCCTAGCCCTAGGTCTGACTTGACCACTGTGTCACTATGAAGTGGACAGGTCACTCCGTGATAGCTCTGCTTGTCTCTTTTCCCCTGCTTTGGGTCCATTGGGGTCCCACCTACGTTACAGAAGGAACAGTTATTATCTCCTGCCCACAACCCTTTTCTCTGTGGAAGTCAACAGCCTAATTCCTGTTCCCATTTTGTAAAGTCTGCAAAGAAAAAGGGAAATGCTCCTTTATGACCTAGAAAGGTGGCCGTTGAGCAAGAAGATAATTTAAAAATGCTCCAGAGCATACAGAAAGTAAAGGTTTTCAATTCTATTCCTATGTGCCAAACTCTGCACGTGTCTCCAGTCTTGTCAAATGCAGAGAGCTTTTATTGTGCTCCTACTCAATACTGAGGAGATGTAAAGAAAAAATATACAGTGCTTTCTAATATAGAACCCAGGACCCAGGGGAGAGGTATATAGAAATGGAAGTCATATGAAAAGAATAATTTTACTGCTATAGTAAAGGGCCAGCAAAGCTAAGAAGTCCTGAGAGAAGAAGAGATGCAGCTTTCCGCTATCTGGGAATGCTTCATGGAGGAGGTAGCATTTGATCTGGGACTTGGGTGATTAGACAGACCTTGGTAAGACAATGGAAAGCAGAAGAGTTCGTGTCAGGCAATCAGTGGACTTAAATGAGCTTACTAAACTTTATTACCATTAATGTCTGCATTGGTGAAATAGACATATTACTCTTTCCTTCAAAAAAGTTTAGGCTGATTAAAGTGGCTCACACCTGTAATCCCAGCACTTTGGGAGGCCAACGTGGGAGGATCACTTGAGGCCAGGAGTTCAAGACCAGCCTGAGCAACATAGTGAGACTCCCACCTCTACAAAAAATAAAAAGAAAAAAATTAGCCAGCTGTGGTGGCGTGCCTCTGTAGTCCCAGCTGCTTGGAAGGCTGAGGCAGTAGGATAGCTTGAGCCCAGGAGTTCAAGACTATAGTAGGCTATGATGGTGCCGCTGCACTCCAGCCTGGGCAACCAAATGAGACCCTAGCTCTTAAAAAAAAAAAAAGTTTAGATGATTTTGTGAGATGGAAATTCTGAGTTGAAGTACTCTATGTATTACTAAAAATACTAGGCAAATGATAGACTACATTGACGTTATCTGAAGGAAACTGAGAAAGCTAAGATGTAAATTCAGGAGATATTCCTAAAATGGTCAGTAATCCAAAGTGAGTAGAACCTAGGGAAAAAGTGAGGGTGTGTGGGTGTGCATGCATTCATGGGCTCACGTGCATTTGTCACAAGCTTATTTCTGAGCATTTAGTTTGTAAGGGTAACTTGGGAGCAGGTTCTGGATGCTGACACTTGGAATTTTCTGAGAAGAAAGGGCACCCAACACAGGTTTCCTCTAACCAAGGGAGGGGTTTGAGCTCAGCTCTGCTTTAGTGCCTCCAGGGACCCCAGGGACAAATGCAAAGGTACAGGTAGCACATTCCATGTCCCTTCTCCTAGTGGCTGTTTATAGTCAGCACACATTTATGAAGAGCCTACTGTGTGTCAGTAGCGATCTAAGCACAGTGGAGCCACGGTAAACAGGACAGACAAGATCTCAGCTCTTATGAAGCTCCCTCTAGTGGCAGAGTTAAATGAAAAGCCAAAGGTAGAAGAATATATGTGATGTGAAGATGTGAAAGCAGGGTGAAATGATGGAGTTGACTGCTGGGGTTGGGGCAAGGAAGGACATTTCATCCAGAGTCTGCCTTGAGGAAAGATGAGCTTTCTTTTGTTGTCTTGTGAAAACTTTTTAAACAAAAAGGTGCTGAAAACAGTTTTCATTCAAGAGGAGGTATAACCATATTCTCCAAGTAAAATAGTTTTAGCAGTTATGGCAGATAGTAACATTTTGGAATTTTGTTTCTGCCAAGTACCTGCTGAGAAAAACATTAAGTTGTCCCATTCTTGGTATTATTTCTTAACTGATACTAGTTGTTTTTTTTTTTTTAATTAACTGACAGAGTGTGATGTTATCTGAAGGAGTCTGTAATAACTTAAAATACAGGTTAATGTTTACAAATTTTCCTTTCTTGAGTAGTTTTTCTCATTTCCCAGGCATTTTTCAAGAAAAGATGTGTTTGTCACGGGTGTGTATCAGGAATGGAATTTTTCTTTCAGACCAGATAAGATTGAATCCATTAACAGTTTGGGGTCAAAACTTGTGGCTCCCTTGTACCGTCTGTAGTTTGGTTGTGGCTATTTTTTGGCGTTGTGAGTTTTATTTTTGTTTTCTGGCATTTGGGGCTATTTTGTAATGTTCATGCAGCAATTTCAAGGCAGTTTAGGCCAGTTGTGGTGGCTCATGCCTGTAATCCCACTTTGGGAGGCTGAGGCCAGAGGATCGCTTAAGACCAGTAGTTTTTTTGTATTGTTTTTTCTTTTCTCTTTGTTTTCTCTTTTTCCTTCCTTCCTTCCTTCCTTCCCTCCTTCCTTCCTTCTCCTCTTTCTTTCCTTTTTCCCTTCCCTTTCCTTCCCTCTTTCTTTCCCTTCCCTCTTTCTTTCCCTTCCTTTCCCTCTTTCTTTCCTGTCTTTCTCTTCTTTTCCTTTCCTTTCTTTCCTGTTCTTTCTTTTCCCTCTTTCTTTCCTGTCTGTCCTTCTCTTTCTTTCTTTCTCTCTTTCTTTTCTTTCTTTTTCTTTTCTGTTCTTTCTTTCCCCTCTTTCTTTCCTGTCTGTCCTCCTCTCTCCTTCCTTCCTTTTTCTTTCTTTCTTTTCTTTTCTTCCTCTTTCTTTCTTTCCTTCCTTCCTTCCTTCCTTTCTCTCTCTCTCTCTCTTTCTTTCTTTCTTTCTTTCTTTCTTTCTTTCTTTCTTTCTTTCTTTCTTTCTTTCTTTCTTTCTTTCTTTTTTTCTCTTTCTTGTCTCTCCCTTTCCCTTACCTTCCCTCCCCTCCCCTTTCCTCCCCTTCCCTTCTTGTTCTTCTCTCTTTTGTTTTCTTTTCTTTTCTTTCAGGCAAGTTTCTTTTAAAAAGTAGGCCGGGCGCAGTAGCTCATGCCTGTAATCTCAGCATTTTGGGAGGCCAAGGTGGGCAGATCATGAGGTCAAGAGATCAAGACATCCTGGCCAACATGGTGAAACCCCATCTCTGCTAAAAATACAAAAATTAGCTGGGCGTGGTAGCGTGTGCCTGTAGTCCCAGCTACTCAGGAGGCTGAGGTAGGAGAGTCACTTGAACCCAGGAGGTGTAGGTTGCAGTGAGGTGAGAACGCGTCACTGCACTCCAGCCTGGGGACAGAGCTAGACTCCGTCTCAAAACAAAAACAAAAACAAACAAAAAAATAAAGGAATAAGGAATGGCTACTCCATAGGCAGAGCAAGCCCCAAGGGCTTCTGGTTGCCCATTTTCATGGTTATTTCTTGATTTTATGCTAAACAAGGGGTGGATTATTCATGAGTTTTCCAGGAATGGGGTGGACAATTCCCAGAACTGAGGGTTCCTCCCCTTTTTAGACCACATAGGGTAACTTCCTGACATTGCCATGGCATTTGTAAACTGTCATGGCGCTGATACCAGCAGTTTGAGACCAGTCTGGGCAATATGATGAGACCCTGTCTTCTACAAAAAATAAAAAGGCAGTTTAACTGTTGTAGTATGTGTGGTAGTGATGCAAGCAACACCACCTCTTGGCTTTCACATTGGGCCTTCTTTACATTGCGGTAGCTCTGGCTCTTTGATACTTCTTGTGACCCTCACAACCTACCCAGTAAATATACAGTGGTGTTTTTAGGTTTGGAGAATCCTTTCCTACCTTTAAATACATTAATGCTAGCCATTTTTAAAACCATTCCTACTGTAATAGTAAAATATTTTCTAGATAGATAAGAAGAAAAAATGGACACACTCAGCATCAAGTGATCCTCCCACCTTTGCCTCCCAAGTAGCTGGGACTGTAGGCACGTACCACCATGCCTAGGTTATTTATTTATTGATTGATTCATTATTATTATTTTTTGAGATGGAGTCTCACTCTGTCGCCCAGTTAAATGGCGTAGTCTTAGCTCACTGCAAACTCCAACTCCCAGATTCAGGTGATTCGCATGCCTTAGCCTCCCTAGTAGCTGGGACTGCAGGTGTGTGCCACCACACCTAACTAATTTTTTTTTTTTTTTTTGTATTTTTAGTTGTATTTTTAGTTGAGGTGGGGTTTCGTCATGACCAGGCTGGTCTCGAACTCCTGATCTCAGGCAATCTGCCCACCTCGGCCTCCCAAAGTGCTAGAATTACAGATGTGAGCCATCATGCTCGGCCTATTTTATATAGACAGGGGAGCCTCGCTATGTTGCCGAGGCTGGTCTCAAACTCCTGGGCTCAAGTGATCCTCCCACCTCAGCCTCCCAAAGCACTGTGGTTACAGGTATGAGCTGCTGCACCTGGCCACTTTTATTTTCTTTTAGTTTTTGATCCAATGGCTTCTAAATAAATGAGTTATCAAAAATTAGCAGTAGTTGCTTTTCAGTGTTTGATTTGAGAAGGAGCAAAGTGTACTTGAATGGACTCTCATTTAACAGACTGAATTATTGTATCCTGTAGGAAAAAACCTGAGGACACTACAAAGGAATTGTGTTGTTTTTAAAGAGGGAAACACCTTTTCTGGTTTCCAAATATTTAATTAAAATAAGCGCTTTTGAAAAACATAGATGCAGTATAAAAAGAGAGACAGTGAACCTGCTCCTCAGTTCTACCCCTTCAAAGAATAACTCCTTTTAATGCTTCTAAGAACATCCTTCCAGACTTTTCCGTGCATATTTATATTTTATAGAAATCTGTTCATCTTCTGTATAATGTTCTTAATTTTTTCACTCAATATATTACATCTTTCTATTATTTGTGTGTGTTAGTACGTGCAAATTTATGTCTTCTTCTCTTGGCTGCTAAATAGTATTCAGTCATCTGAATAAAGCATAATTTATTTAACCAGGCACTTCCTAATGGACATTTAATCTCCCTTCCCAGCTTGCTATGATAATATAACTTGCTAGTGAGATTTCTTGTACATGCATCCTGATGTACTTTATGTTATTTCCTAAGGATAAGTACTTACAAGTAGACTTACTGGATGTTACATTATACTTTAAAAAATATTGCCTTTTAAAAAAAAATAAAAGAATGTATATAAAAATGGAATCAACTCTGTATATGAATTAATAATATCGGACCAAAATGTCAATTTCCCGGTTTTGACAATGTACTGTGGTTATATATGATATTACCAGGGAAAGCTGAGTGTGGCTCTATTTTTGCCACTTCTTGTGAATCTTTAAGGATTTTCAAAATAAAGCATTATTTATAAATACAAATATTTAATATATAGCCAATACAGGATGGTTCTGTCAATTTATACTTCTTCTAAGAATATATGAAGCTCTTGGCCAGTGGATCGCCAGAGCTGGAGTCGTTAGCAACAGACTAATGACTGTGACTGTCACAAAAACACCCTATGTGGTCAGGATGGTGGTTATGTACAGGGCTTAAGCAAATAAGTAAATATAAAGAGGAAAATGGGAGTGAGAGAAAGAAGGTATACATAAAGAAAGGAGAAAAGCTAGATAGAACAAAATGTGTTATTGAATTGTAATTGGAGGTATCCCAGTGAGTTTATGGTCTCTAATGTATACAGATACAGAAATAGATGTTTGATTTTGACGTAAAGAGGTGAGCATCTGTTTGTATATTCACGGCAGTTTCTTCAAGGTTGCGTGTGCATTTTTCTTTGTCTGTTTCTCTGTTGAGGCTACCTTTTACTGATTTGGAAAAAGTCTTAATAGTATAGATTCTAACTGATCATGTGGCACTTTATGCTAAACACTTTTTTTTTTTTTTTTTTTTTTGAGATAGAGTCTTGCTCTGTTGCCTAGGCTAGAGTACATTGGTGTGATGTTGGCTCACTGCCACCTCCGCCTCCTGTGTTCAGGTGATTGTCCTGCCTCAGCCTCCCAAGTAGCTGGGACTACAGGTGCACATCACCATGCCTGGCTAGTTTTTGTATTTTTAGTAGAGATGGGGTTTCACCATGTTGGCCAGGCTGGTCTCAAACTCCTGACCTCAAGTGATCTGCCTGCCTCAGCCTTCCAAAGTGTTGGGATTACAGGTGTGAGCCACCACACCTGGCCTGCTAAACATCTTATGAAATTAATTTGTTGATCTTTTTCTTTATGATTCTGGCATTGGTCATGCTGTATTCCATTTTACTTGCTTATAATTTTGTGACCCAGGAATTTTGGCAGGGCCCGCTGGACAGCTCTTTGCTCCTTAGTGTCTTGGATCACTCAGTCAGCTGCATTTAGCTGCAACTGGGCTGGGCCAGAAGACCCAGAAAAACCTCATGCCCAAGTCTCTGTAGGCCTTGATGCTCCTCCAGGTATCTCCTGTCTCTCTCCACATGGTTAGCTGAGCTTACCACTGGGAGGAGGGAGCAGAAATATGGTGGGAGGGAGGTGTTAAAGTAGGTGGTATGTCAAATCTTAGCCCACTGACAGGAGGAGATTTGAGCTGCCACTTAGCTCCCTGATTGTCTTCCTTTTTCTCATCTGTTTTGCCTTCTCAGGATTCTTTCCTTCCTCAAGAGATTATCCTCAAAGTCGAGGGAGAAGACACTGGGTCACTGACCATCCCATCTCAGGTAGGTTGGGCAAGGCCTCTGTCTTTGCACTGAGAAACGTGCATGGCTGGGAAGTGAGTAGAAAGTGAGGAAATGAAGATAAGAGTGGACAACTTTTTCAAGAAGTTTGGTTATTGTGTGAAAGGTAGAAGAAAGTGAAAACTTCAAGGACTTTTGAGATTGAGGGTTTTTTCTTTTTAAAGGGATTGAAAAGATTGAATTCAGTTTAAATGATTACAGGAAGGAGTTAGTAGAGGAAAAAAAGTTATTGATGAGGAGACAAGAGAGCAACTGTAAAGCAGAGTCCTTGGTTAGCATCAGAGAAACTAATTCAGAACATCTTGAATAAATTAGCTGTATATGAGGAGAAGGATTTATATAGGAACAGTGAGGTTGAGGGAATTATTTGAAAGCTTGATCTTTCACTGTGAAAAATCAGATGAGCATGATGGTGGGAACTGGAATGGAGAGATGTATGACAAGGTAGAGAAGGCTTAAAATAGCAATTTTGGATTATGAGAGGAAACAGGCTGCTCCAGTAAATGTAATAGGATTGCTGGTCAATCTGAAAGATTCATTCAGAGATATTGGCCATTAATTTATAATACTCTATCCTGCTGCTTTTGTGGATTTTTTCCCTGCAGTGGCAATTTGTAGCCCACTTTCCACAGACAGCAGATTGACATTCAAATTAATTTAGTTTTTGTAATTTGCCAGGTCCACTTCCTATGGAGTGGACACTCCAAAGATCAAGGGAATATTTGAAAGGGAATTTAAAAATATCTCAAGTAGAAAGATTAAAAAGAATGATCCATGGACCTTAAATTGAGTAATTAATATGGAAGTGATAAAGAGTCCACTAAGTAGAAATGACAAGAATATAGGCTGGTAGTGGTAATAGTAGACATTTCAGTAGCGTAATGGCCCTAAACCATCAAGGAACAAGAGTAAAGGGAGACAGTTGAGCCAATACAGTGGAGCAATCTGACATTGTAGTGAAACATGGGCAGTTTTGTATTTGTGACTCAAAAGGTGGAGTGTTTTATGATAATTTCAAGGTCTGGGGTGTCCCCCTAAGAGTGAGCTGATGAAGAGCGGCTTCAGGATATGAGACTTGGGTTAGCCGTATGAATTGATGACTGAGAACACGGTCTCTGAAATGTACAAGCTTGAGGTTACATCCCAACTACTAACCTTAGGCATATGTCTTAATTTCTCTGACTCCCTTGGTCTTCATAAGAAAAAAGTAGTACTGCTAATAGTGTTTTCTCACAGGAGCCCTATGAGAATTAAATGAATGATAATCTATGCGACATGTTAGCACAATGCCTGACACTGTGGTGGTGCTTCATGCAAACTCATTAAAGTCAGTTATTTTTATATTCTCATCAGCTGAGTGTACAAGTGGATGCTATAGACAATATGAGACAAGACAGTACAAGTTCTTATAGTAGAGGGTAAATCCCAAGTATGAATCTTCAGTGAATGGGGGTGGGGGTGGTGTTCAGGAGGTGGGTAGCACACAGCTCCAAGAAGTGAGGTAAATGGCTTGAGTTTCAGAGTAACTGGGAGGGCATGCACTCCTTCTTCGATGCTGAAATCCCTAGGATTGGAGAGTATGAGCATTCTTAGCCTCTGAGGACTGAGGAGGAGGGAAGTTGTCAGTGGGAAGTATAAGTCTCCATTAACACAGGGATGTATAGGGAATGTTTGGTGAAGGATATTGAAACTGCAGGCTGGAGTGCAGTGGTGTGATCATGGCTCACTGCAGCCTTGACTTCCCAGGCTCAGGTGATTCTCCAAACCTCAGCCTGCTGAGTAGTTGGGACTATAGGCACGCACCAGCACACCAAGCTAAGTTTTTGTGTTTTTAGTAGAGACTGGGTTTCACCATGTTGCCCACGCTGGTCTTGAATTCCTGGGCTGAAATGATCCACCCACCTTGGTCTCCCAAAGTGCTGGGATTATGGGCATGAGCCACCACACCTGGCCTATTTTATTGTTACAAAAGATGAGTTTCGAGGGCACGGTTGAAGGTTTTAGGAAGGAGTTTTCAGGCATGGGGAGTTTGGGACAAGTGAAAAGAATAAAATAAGTGGGATAGAAGTCCAGAAAAGCTAGTATCTGCACATTGAGGAGCCTTTTCAAATGGGTATGTGGTATAGCTTGTGAGATTCAGGTGAGGGAGGATGAGTTAAATCAATCTGGGTGAGGGTTATTTTAATATATTAGAAGGTTTATTGATACTGTTGATTCACTTACTGAAATAATTTACTAAATATAAATGTAATATCTACTATATATAAATACTATGTTAAGCATTGGAGTTACATTTGCAAGCTGTAAATACCTTGTCTCTGCCTTCATGGATCATGGCCTAGTGACAGAGATGACTATTATGCAAATAGGAAAGTGTGATGATAGAAGTCCATGGAGCTTTGAGAGTATATAGTTGGGAGTGGAGTGGGGGTGCTAATCTAGTTGAGTATTATCTGTTTGACATTTGAACAAGCTTTATACTAAAGAGACCTATATTAAACAGAAAGGGGGAGTGTTTATTAAAAAGAAGCATGCATTACAGATTGAAAGACAACACCTTAAAGATTAATGTTAAATACAGGTGGCAGTTGGCAAGTTATTTTTTGAATTTCACGTTGGGCTAATCATGAAAACATTTGAGGTTTCAGTGAAATTTTTAGGCTCAAACTTAGAAAGAGGCATATACAGCAGTATTTTGCATGTGTTTTCATGACATTCAGGACCCTGTATCCTATTCATGAACTGCAGCTCAAGAATGCCTGGTCTATTTAAAGAGCCTTTAGTGGCAAGAGGCATTCAACTTCCCCTTGCCTTTGCTGCTCCTGGATAAGGACAGATCACCCTTCGCACTTCTTTTTTGGATTAAAATTCCTGCCCAGTTATCTTAAGAACAGGCCCTTTCCTGCTTAGAGGAGGCAGCCCAAGAGACCCCATTTATATGGCAGTAATAACAGCGAATGTCTCCTAAAAGGCTCTGCCATGCAGCTGGATATGGATAGAAAAGAACTGTTATTTGAAGGCTGAGCGTTCAGAATAAAGGTCACCTTGACTCTCAGTCAATCTTTCAGGATCCTGAGACCTACTCGTGTAACAGTATAGGCTAAGCACCCCAATCCAAAAATCTGAAATTGTCCAAAATTTGAAGGTTTTGGAGCCCCGACATGATGCCACAAGTGGAAAATTCTACACCTAACTTCATGTGACCAGTCACAGTCAAAACTTTGTTTCATACACAAAAATTTTTAAAAATTGCATACAATTACCTTTAGTCTATATGTTTAAGGTGTATATGAAACATAAATGAATTTGTGTTTAGACTTGGATCCCATCTTCAAGGCATCTCATCATGTAAATGCAAATATTTCAAACTCTGAAATCCAAAATGCTTCTAAAATGCTTCTAGTTGTAATTATTTTGGCTAAGGGATACTCATCCTGTAATTGCTGGCCTTTGTTGTTTCATCAGTAAACCCTGCTAGTGGCTTTTCATAGATCGTTGTAATTATTCATTCAACCCAATGAGTTAGGTATTATTAGGCCTAATATATAGAAAGGGAATAAACTCACCACTAAAAGACAGATTGGGTCAGGTGTGGTGGCTCATCCCTGATTCCTGTAATTCCAGCACTGTAGGAGTCTGAGATGGGAGGATTCCTTGAACACAGGAGTCTGAGACCAGCCTAAGCAATATAATGAGGGTCTGTCTCTACAAAAAATTTAAAAATTAGCCAGGCATGGTGGTACACACCTGTAGTCCCAGCTACTTGGGAGAGTAGGTGGGAGGATCACTTGAACCCAGAAGATGGAGGCTGCAGTGGGCCATGATTATGCCACTGTACTCCATCCTGGGCAACAGAGTGAGGCTCTGTCTCAAAAGAAAAAAAAAAAAGACAAATTGTTAGATATATTTTTTAAGCCAGATATATGCCCTTTATAGGTAAGAAAGCCAAGTCTTTTTATCTTCTACATCCAGTGTTCTTCACCTATACATACTGCTTTTCATCAAGGTCCACATTTCATTTTCTGTCTCATGCATTAGCAAAGTACAGCCTGTGGCTGTTTTTGTAAATAAAGATCTATTGTAATGTAGCCACACCCATTTGTTTATATATTTTCTGTGGCTAATTTCTTGCTATAGCAGCAGAATTGAGTAGTGTGACAGAGACTGTGTGACTGGCAAAGTGTAATATTTACTATCTGGCCTTTGACAGAAAAAAAATTAACCACCCTTGTTTCATTAGTTTCTTGGGAATTTCGAGGGAATTCCTAAGTGGGAATTCTATATTCACCGTGCAAAAGTCAGAATAAGCATCTTTTTATAAGGCAGACAAGATAAAATAGTTTATATCAGTTCTTATCTGGTGTTCCTCTTTGGAGTTGTAAAAACAGGTCCAGCATCCAAAACCCAAAGAGCTCACCCAGAAGGCACCTGTACATCTTAACTGGAATCTTAACTGGAATCTTAACTGACAATCTCAGGACAACTCCCAGGTCACCAGATTTTCCTTTTTCCGTCTGTCAGACTTTTCTTCCTCCATAAACTTTGGAAGGAAATGACGCTCAGCTGAGCGGGAATTTGTGTCCTTTTTTAGGAAGGAGTGAACTTCAAAATTGTGACTGTGGACTTCACACAGGAGGAACAGGGTACTTGGAACCCTGCTCAGAGGACCCTGGACAGAGATGTGATCCTGGAGAACCACAGGGACCTAGTCTCTTGGGGTAAGAATACATTCCTCTTTAATGAAGATCCATATACTGAAATGATTTCACATTCTGATTGATTAAGAACTGTGAAATTCAGCAGCAAGAATGATTTTGGCTGCATATAGATTGTGTTTGTGCTTTTTATTCCTCAGTGAAGATTAATTTTAGTTTGTAGGGTAGAAACAGTGCAGATTCTTGGGCTTGAGATTTTCAGTCTTCATGTTCCTAAAGACCAAAGGCTGGGACCAGATTCTGCAGTAATTTTCTTTTGTTCCCAGTTTTGAACACTCAAATTCCTATATATTTCCTTATCAGCTTTTTGAACCAGGTACAGTCTCCTAGTTGGAGCAAGGGAAAGAATATAAAAAGAATTTTCCAATACATGTGTTCAAGTGAGAACCAGACACATAGGGGTCATTACAGGTGTAGAAGGTTCATTTGAAAAAATCCCCATAGAAGATGCCACATTTTTCTTCATTTCCTACCTCCTGATGGACTGTATATATGACCACTTTTTCCATATATACTCTCTATTGCTTGACTTAGTAGCCACCCAGGCTACTGGGAGCAAACTTCTAGTCTCTTTCAGTTGGAATCACAGAAATTCATGGGGCTATATTAGCTCCTAAGGTATTTAGGGAACTGGATAATAATGCCCCATTCCTTTTCTTTTGTTCACAAACGTAGTGTCCTCATGTCTCACTGACACAGAGTAGAGTATTTAGCAAGTTTTATGCCTTCAGAAATTCCTAGATAGGTAGACACTAATCTCTTAGTGACCACCTCTGTAGCACTAAAGAGTGGAAAAGACTCTATTCTTTACATATTGCAAAACTGGGTTGCAATTCTGTAGGTTCTACGTAGATGATCTTATTTTGGAATATGCAGGTATTTGACATCCAGAGTCTTATTTATTTGGACTAAGATTAAACCAAGATTACAATGTTCCATTTTAATGCTCTATTGTAATATTGGGCTGTGGTAGTTCTGTACTTAATGCTTTATCTCACCCTTTTGGTTTTTCAACCTAGGTTATTGGTCAGTATTTGAAAACAAATCCATATATATTTTTCATACTTTCTTGTTAGCTTTATTCCATTTTTCAAGCTCTGATATTTTTTGGCTAAGATATCTTATATTGCTTTCTTTCAGACTTGACAACTGCAGTTGGAAAAAAAGATCCAACTTCAAAGCAGAGCATTTTTGATGAAGAACCAGCTAATGGAGTGAAGATAGAAAGGCTTACAAGGGATGATCCTTGGTTATCTTCATGTGAAGAAGTTGGTGATTATAAAGACCAGTTGGAGAAGCAACAGGAAAAACAAGAGATACTTTTGCAGGAAGTGGCATTCACTCAAAGGAATGCAGTTATTCATGAGAGAGTCTGCAAAAGTGATGAACCTGGGGAGAAGAGTGGTCTGAATTCCAGTCTATTTTCGTCCCCAGTTATATCCATAAGAAACCATTTTCATAAACATGTATCACATGCTAAAAAATGGCATCTTAATTCTGCTGTAAACAGTCATCAGAAGATTAATGAGAATGAGACTCTATATGAAAATAATGAATGTGGAAAACCCCCTCAGAGCATTCACCTTATTCAGTTTACAAGAACTCAAACAAAAGACAAATCCTATGGATTTAGTGACAGTATTCAATCTTTTTGCCATGGTACACCCCTACATATACATGAAAAAATTCATGGAGGAGGAAAAACCTTTGATTTTAAAGAATGTGGGCAAGTTTTGAACCCCAACATATCCCATAATGAACAACAGAGAATTCCTTTTGAAGAGAGTCAATATAAGTGTAGTAAAACCTCTCAGAGTTCCTCCGTTACTCAAAACATGAGAAATAATTCTGAAGAGAAACCTTTTGAATGTAATCAGTGTGGGAAATCCTTCAGCTGGAGCTCTCATCTTGTTGCACATCAGAGAACTCATACAGGGGAGAAACCTTATGAATGTAGTGAATGTGGAAAATCCTTCGGCCGGAGTTCACACCTTGTTTCCCATCAGAGAACTCATACTGGAGAGAAGCCTTACAGGTGTAATCAATGTGGGAAATCCTTTAGCCAGAGTTATGTCCTTGTTGTGCATCAAAGAACTCATACTGGAGAGAAGCCTTATGAATGCAATCAATGTGGAAAGTCATTCAGGCAGAGCTATAAACTTATTGCACATCAAAGAACACATACCGGAGAGAAGCCCTATGAATGTAATCAGTGTGGGAAATCATTTATCCAGAGCTATAAACTTATTGCACATCAAAGAATTCATACTGGAGAAAAGCCCTATGAATGCAATCAGTGTGGGAAATCCTTCAGTCAAAGTTATAAACTTGTTGCTCATCAGAGAACTCACACAGGAGAAAAACCCTTTGAATGTAATCAGTGTGGGAAATCCTTCAGCTGGAGCTCTCAGCTTGTTGCACATCAAAGAACTCACACTGGAGAGAAACCGTATGAATGTAGTGAATGTGGAAAATCTTTTAACCGCAGTTCTCACCTCGTTATGCATCAGAGAATTCACACTGGGGAAAAACCATATGAATGTAATCAGTGTGGGAAATCCTTCAGCCAGAGTTATGTTCTTGTTGTACATCAGAGAACTCATACTGGAGAAAAGCCCTATGAATGCAGTCAATGTGGGAAGTCCTTCAGACAGAGTTCATGCCTTACTCAACATCAGAGGACTCATACTGGAGAGAAACCGTTTGAATGTAATCAGTGTGGAAAAACATTTAGCTTGAGTGCTCGACTTATTGTGCATCAAAGAACTCACACTGGAGAGAAACCCTTTACATGTATTCAGTGTGGAAAAGCTTTCATTAATAGCTATAAACTTATCAGGCATCAGGCAACTCATACTGAAGAGAAACTCTATGAATGTAACTAGTTTCTAAGTCAGCTGGGATTTATTCCCTTTTATTCTTTTAAAAAGTTTATTTTAAGGTAGTACATGTTGTGGGAAGAACTACTGTAAAAAACAATATATGTGGGAAAACTTCCAGTCCTCTGTTAATTGTGCGTCTGAAATTTGTTCTGGAAAAGAAAGGGGGAAAATCTATGAATGACTTTTCAACCTAGCAATTCCATATACAACATTAAACTTGATTCTTATGACATATTCCTATGAAAATAAATATTGGCACTTTTCCTTGCAGAAAGCACTCTGACCTGAATCAGAGAAAATCATATGCCAAAGCCAGCTGCCAGTGTGTTAGACCTTTTTCCATAAAGAGTAAATGGAATACTAACACTAATGGACTTACTGAGAAGATTGAAAGGTTGCTGTAGTATTTAAACTTAGGCTGGAAAACCATATTTTAGTGCTTAATTTTACTACATGATCTTCCAATGAGATAGCTTGTAATCTGTTCCTTACAGCACTTGCTGTTACATGTGAAGATTTTGTAAATTTTAGGAATGTGTCTACGATATGTAGTGAAAAATGTGGAAAAATAATATAGAAATAATATTCACTTCTATAACCATTATGATAAAATATTTGTGTATGGATTAGAATAGAAAGGGATTATGGATATGTCTATTCAGTTTTTTGGTTTATGTTTGGCCTTTTTGGAACATATGCTGTTGTGCTATGATAAATGATATGAGTAAAACTTACTCAAAAACAAAAATGAAATCCAAAGATTTCCTTCTTTGACTATTTAGGAAAGACTAAGCAACCAAATAGCAAAAGATCCCTCAGGATAATGAGGTTTATGTTTGGATTAGCATGAGCAGATTACTATTTAGGACATAGATTCCTAGGAACATTCCTCACTGAAAATAAAATAGATCCCTGGAAATAGGTAACTAGAAATTTTGGCCAGAAATGGTTTCCTATGAAGAATTGAGAATGTGTGGGAACTATAGAGGGCAAGTGGGCTTGTTTTCATATATGCAAAGCAATATTAAGGAGCTCTGTTTTCATGTTTTTGTTCTTCTCGTGTAGTATTGTCTCTTTCCTCTGGGGTATGTTCCCTGATGTGAGAGTACTCTGAATAGAAGGGTGCTTCCCTGACTCAGTGCTGACCATCTAAATTATGCTTGCAAGAATGCTTTAATGAGGCAAGGTTTTAGTTACTCTTTGATATTTAAGATTTGATTAACATATCTTTCTGACCTTTTCCCTGAATCATGAACTTGAATCCTGTGGATTACCATATATTGAAGCCTCTGATCCCAGAAAGGTAATAAGCTCAAAGTTGAACTGAGAGATCAGATAATAGAGGTTGATACCCTTGGGACAGGAAGGAAAACTTAAAGGGTAACTGATGGGGTTACCTTTAGTAAAATTCTGTCCCTACGAGATGACCCTAAGTGGAGCCATCTCTATGAGGATTAATCCAGAGATTGTTGCACACCTGGCAGTGCCAGGTCTGGAAAAACAGTTGCTGATGTCTAGAAAACTGCCTCCCGATCCCAGGAGAATTTCTAGTCAGTTCATGAATGTGCATGTAGGGGAACAGCAAGTATTCATACATTGGCTCCTGGAAAGGGCACATAAAATTGTAAAAAGCCCTAATAGGCTAGGGACCTATATTGGCTTCTTTCCTATGATGTATAGATAAATTATAATTTATATATTATATATAGTTATATATAATACAAATTATATTTTCTATAATTTATAATATAAAATACAAGTTATAGATAAAACCAAATACGTATTTGAAGTGTGTGGATTCTCTTATATGGGGATTGGTTTTCAATCAAACACTGATCAAAAATACAGTTTTTGCAGGATCCAAAACTCAAGTATATGAAGGGCCAACTTTTTTTTTTTTTTTTTTTTGAGACAGAGTTTCACTCTTCTTGCCCAGGCTGGAGTGCAATGGTACGGTCTCGGCTCAGCACAGTCTCCACCTCCAGTTTCAAGCAATTCTCCTGCTTCAGACTCCCGAGTAGCTGGGATTACAGGCATGCGCCACCATTCCTGGCTAATTTTGTATTTTTAGTAGAGACGGGGTTTCTCCATGATGGTCAGGCTGGTCTCGAACTCCCAACCTCAGATGATCTGCCTGCCTTGGCCTCCCAAAGTGCTAGGATTATAGGCGTGAGCCACTGCACCCGGCCTATGGAGGGCCAACTTTTTATATACATGCTTACACAGGGCCAACTGTGGGACTTGAGTATGCATGGATTTAGGTGTACAGGGGGTTCTGGCACCAATTCCCCAAATATACTGAGGGATAAGTGGATGGTGATTTATGGTGGCCAAGACAGTTTCAATAATTAAAAATGTCAGAGTAATTTCTATCATTTGCTCAATAATTTTGCTTTGCAGAAAAGATATTATAATTAAAAAGTGGTGAATGAAAAATAGGGCATCAACAGGCCAAAAATTTGTAATTAAACTCTTGGGCCTAAAGTTTAGGGTTAAAAAGGATCAATAACTAGATTTTAGTTACATATGACACATGAATATATACATAACATTTTATGACTAAACATTTTTTGCTGTGTAAAATTCACGAAAATCAAACTATACCATAGAAAAATTTATAGAGATTGTATAGGCCAGATTTAACCCTATTGCAGAAAAATTGTAAATAAAAGGTGCCAAAATGTTTTCAATACCTGGATGGTAAGAAATGCTTTCCTTAAACCAGTTTTTTAAAAGAGTAAATCAAAACTGAACTTTAACACCGCCTTGGAAGTACTACATCAGAACACTTAATGCCCAAACCTGTGGGATACAGAAAAAGCAGTTCTCAGAATAAAATAGAAAGGTGATAGCTTTAAATGACTTCTTTATCAAAGGAGAAAGGCAAATAAACGTGAGGACCCATGGTGATGTTATGGAAACAATAACATAAATGAACACCAACAGAAACAGCAACAAAAACTAACAAATGGAAATATGTAAAAGCTTAACATAATACAAAGCAAAATAGAGTCAAGAGTTGTATTCTTCTAGGGGGTTTCTATTTAACATTTTTTTTTTTTTTTTTTTTTTTTTTTCCTGTCTTCCTTGTGTGCTCACTTCTGTGCCTGCCTGAAAGTGTCCTCAGTGGTCACTTGAATGGTAACTTGGCTCAGGAAGACAATTTTAGCTAACAATGATTTTCCTACATCATTTTGAAAATATATTTTCTTCTGGCATTTAATGCCAAAGAGAATCTTTTTGAATAATCCATTATTTCTTTATAGAGTAATCCAAGCTATGGATTTTTTTCTACTCAGAATAGAAAAAAATACTCTTTCTTTCAGGTTTTTTTTTTTTTTTTTTGAGGAGTCTCACGCTGTCGCCCAGGCTGGAGTGCTGTGGCCGGATCTCAGCTCACTGCAAGCTCCGCCTCCCGGCTTCACGCCATTCTCCTGCCTCAGCCTCCCGAGTAGCTGGGACTACAGGCGCCCGCCACCTCACCCGGCTATTTTTTTGTATTTTTTAGTAGAGACGGGGTTTCACTGTGTTAGCCAGGATGGTCTCGATCTCCTGACCTCGTGATCCGCCCGTCTCGGCCTCCCAAAGTGCTGGGATTACAGGCTTGAGCCACCGCGCCCGGCCTCAGGTATGTTTTTAATAGGAGGAACTTGGTATAATTTCTAGGTTATGTAGCTTTCTCAGCAGTGACCTCTTCAGTCTTCTATTGCTTTTCTTTGCATTCTCTTTGAAACTGACAAGTGTTGTAGCCCCACATTCTACCATTCATAACGCTTAATTGCTTTTGTCTTCGTTTCAGTTGTCTAGGAGGAAGTCTTCAGAATTACTGCTGCTTCCTATCTTTTCTGTTTATTTTTAAATAATATTTGTCATTGTCAGTATTTTTAATTGGTGCTTTTGCACA
Source organism: Theropithecus gelada (assembly GCF_003255815.1). Classification (NCBI taxonomy): domain Eukaryota; kingdom Metazoa; phylum Chordata; class Mammalia; order Primates; family Cercopithecidae; genus Theropithecus; species Theropithecus gelada. The sequence goes on along the minus strand of NC_037687.1, from coordinate 21,685,090 downwards.
TCCATCCACCCTAGGCAGCTTTCCCAAGCCTTGGGGGGCCAGCTCACAATGACTTTTAGGATTCTGATGCCCCTTGCTGCCTGTAAGTAAGAAACCCATCTCATGTAACTTGTTGCATGTGTGTTCTGTTTTGATGAACTCAGATCTAAGTTGGTAATCAGTGCTGTGAACCGCCTCACAGGCTTCTCAAGTGAAATTGAGTCCATGTGCAACTTTTATCAACAAATTGGAAAAATACTTATTTTTCAAGATAAAGTTCTATGGGCCTAAGGTAAGATTAACAGGATTTACCAAGTACATTAAATGAGACATACAGAATAGATGGCATTGATTATGTATAAAATCCATTAAAATTTTTAAATATAAAAGATGTCTCTAAAAACAGCTTCAAAAAGTCTAGATTTCCCCCTCCTCGCTGAAATCTCAAAAATATCAATAGAAGCATATTTAATTTTGTCAAACCTAGGCATAAAGTGAAAGATAAAATCACAAAATAAGGTGGAAACATTGCAAAATCAGTAACAACTGAGCAGGAGTGTGGGAGGAAGTAGATGTCCTCAGCAGGTACATTTCTCTGAAGTGAGGTGGACAGCCCTTAACTGCTGACTGAGATCCTTCACAATTAGGAGAACAAACTACATTATCTGTCCTGGAGTCATTCTATCTCCAAGAACTAGAAAGGGCTGAGAATGACCAGGGGAAAAACATATTTGCATGAAGCAGTCACCTCCATGGCACAATAACAAATGCTAGACTGCATAGTGAGCAGCCCTGTAGCTGACTTCACTGTTGAGTAGGAAGGAGTTAATGCTTAAATACTTCTATACATCAACAGTAAGAACTATAAGAGCCTGAAGTATGGCTGTTCCAGGAAGAACTTCTTATGCAAAGTGAATACATGAAAATGAGTGAGTACAAGGCTTGTCCAAAGACTTTACCAGCCCTACAATTATTCTTGAGAACTATAAGCAAGAAAGATGGGAAAACTTGGGGCAGTCTGAGGCCATCAGGGAAAATGTCCTGCAAACGTTTGATGGCTCACATCAAGAAATAGCGTATGTTGGCCAGGTGCGGTGGCTCACACTTCCAGGCCCTTGGGTACTCTCCTGTGTCTCCCAGCTACTCTGCCATCATCCCAAGCTTACTCTGACAGCTCCCCAAACCCAGGAATCGCCTACAGACTCACAAATCTCAGGCCTCTCTTCCATCATGTCTCCCATCTCTTCACCTGCAACCCCCAGGGACTCTCCTGTGTCTCCCAGCTCCTCTCCCACCGTCTCCAGATTTCTATCAGAGTCAGCCTCTCACATGCAGGAATCACTGAGAAACTCAGAGACCTCCCTGTGCTCCTCCCACATGTCTCCCATGTCTTTAGTCCCATCCCCCAGAGACTCTCTGGTTTCTCCTAGCTCCTCTCCAACCAGCCCCAGATTTCTACAACATTCATGCCTGCACACCCAGGTAACACCCAGAGTCCTCCCTGCACTCCTCCCCTATGTGTCCCATCTCTTCACCCCCAGCTCTCGGGGACACTCCCATGTCTCCCAGTCTCTCCAGACCTCCCCACCTTTCTCCACCAGTCAGCCGCCCACACCCAGGAAACACCTGGAAACTCAGGGTCCTCAGAGGGCTCCCTCCCCATGCCTCCCAACTCTTTACTCCAGGCCCTCAGCTACTCTCGTGTGTGTCCCGGTTACTCTCCCATCATTCCAAGATTTCTGCAACACTCAGCCCCCCACACCCGGGGGTCACCGACAAACTCAACAGATCTCAGTGCCTTCCTCAATCATGTCTCCCATTTCCTCACCTGCGGCCCTCAGGGACTCTCCTGTGTCTCCCAGCTCCCCTCCAGCCATCCGCAGATTTCTCTTGGAGTCAGCCTCACATGCCCAGGAATCACCTAGCAACCCACAGACCTCCCTGTGCTCCTCGGCCATATCTCCCATCTTTGCATCCCCATCCCTCAGAGGTTCTCCAGTGTCCCCCAGCTCCTCTCCAACCATCCCCAGATTTCTCCTGGGGCCAGCCCCTAATAAACAGGAGTCTCCTAGAAACTCACAGACCTCCCTGTGCTCCTCCCCCACCTCTCTGACCTTTGTACTGCCATTCCTTAGGGTTTCTTCCATGTCTCCCAGCTACTCTCCAACCATCCCCAGTTTTCTGCAAGAGTCAGCCCCCAGCACTGAGGAGATCCCTAGAAATTCACAGAGCTAACCAGATTCTTCCCCAACGACTTCCATCTACACAGCAACAGCTCCCACATACTCCCCAGGGGCCCCACACCCATCTTCTTTTACACTCAGACCCTCCCAGAGCCTCACAGTCACTCCCCGTTATCATCATTCAGCTCGAAGTCCTTGCCAGCCTCCTGGCCAATGTGATGCAGTTATCCGGCCATTACTCCACATTCCTGCTCAGGGCCCCACACCCACCCGCAGAAGAGCCCCTCCCGCGTTCTGGCCTCACACACAGACCTCTCCTTCTACTTGCTACTATCACACACTTGCTGGCAGGAGAGGCCACTCTGATGGCCGACATCACCAGCCAGGTTATCTTACCCCTCAGCTGTGCAGCGGGACGCTCCTGCCTGCGCCCATGCCAGCGCGAACCCCCAGCCTATCTGCGTTCCTGTGGGAAACGCCACCAGCGACATCGCCAGCTTGACCTGTCTTCCTGGCAGTGACACTGTCGGTGTGAACCCCTGTTCTCAGATCCCTGATGTATACATATGACCGTTTTCCCTGAGCTCAGTGTCTTCCATTCACAGGCCTTCTCATTGTCTCTCTTTCGGCCTCCATTTCAGACATTTACTCATCCTCTTTCCCTGTGTCTGCTGCTGTCTCCATGTGGATGCCGTGGATAAGATTCACCCAATTAAGGTGATGAATTGTATCGCCTTTAGTGTATTCATAATTGTGCACAGTCCATTTTAAATCGCAAGATGATTTATGACATTTTCATCCACCCCGTAAGAAAATCCCTGTAACATTAGTCATTTCTTATTCTGTCTCCGGGCCCCAACCCAAACCCACAACCGCAACCGCAGCCCTAGGTCACAGCTCCATAGAGATCTCCACTCTATCTCCATAGATTTACCCAGTCTGGATAGTTTTTATAAACAGAATAATAGAACATGTGAGCCTTGGCAAATTTAGTCTATGAAACAGAATAATGAAAGAACATCAGCAGGTCGACATTGGATACGCTGAAATGGAAAGTGTTAAGCCCACTGGGGGACAAGGTGGTAAAGTCCCTAAAAACTGAAGAATCCCAGGCAGGCATTGCAAATGATTTCGTTATGTAATGATGTGGAGAACTATCCATTATATATGACCCGCGGGGAAAGAAACAGATACCAAATAGTATGCCATTTGGGTGGATGGGATTTTTAAGAATGGACATGCACTCACGTAGATCAGGGATCAAGTGTGATGAAGAACATCATTTGCGTTATGAAAGTGACAGAGCCAGTGACATTAAATGAAAAGATACAAAGGTTTTAAAATATAAAATGCTATAAATATACATATATACATAATTTTTATATCACAAAGACCAGAAAAAATGCATGGCTTTTGGTGTGGGTTGAATTGTGTGCCCCCATCCCAAAAATATGTTCAAGTCCTCACCCCCAGTATCTATGAACATGACTTTATTGACCAACAGGATCTTTGCAGATATAATCAAGTTAAGATGAGACCACACTAGATTAGGGTGGGCCTTAATACAATGATTCGTGTCCTAAAAAGGAGAAGAAAATTGGGGCACAGACACACCCAGAAAAAAGACTGCCATGTGAAGATGGAGGCAAAAACGGGAGTGATACAAGCCAGGGAATGCCAAAGATTGCTGGAAACCGAGGGTAGGAAGAGGAAAGGAAGAATTCTTCTCTAGAGCTTTTGAGAGAGCACGGCCCTGCTGACAGCTTGATTTCAGATTTCTGTTCTCCAGAACTGTGAGATAATTAATCTCTGTTGTTTGAGGCCACTCAGTTTCTGGTACTTTGTTACAGCAGCCCGAGGAAACTAATACAGTTTTCAATCACACATTAAAAAGCATTGAGAAAGTAACATGAACAAGAAAATATAGACCACATATGACAGTTAAAGAATTACTTTCTGTGGGAGATGGCAGAAGTGACCAAATCCTTCACTCTTGACAATGTGATGTTGTAGCCCCTTATTTCAACAAAAGCTGAAGACTGTTCTCCATTTCTTGAATCTATGCTGGCATTGTGACTTGTTTTAGCTGACAGAATGCACACATCTGTTCAGTTTCTCAGACCATTGTGACTGCTATGACTTTGTGAGCCTGTGACCTGCTGGAGTATACGAGCAAGTGAAGGCCGGGCACAGTGGCTCACGTCTATAATCCCAGTGCTTTGGGAGGCCGAGGCAGGTGGATCACCTGATGTCAGGAGTTCGAGACCAGCCTGGCCAACATAGTGAAACCCTGTCTCTATTAAAAATACAACAATTAGCTGGGCATGCTGGCGCGTGCCTGTAATCCCAGCCACTCAGAAGGCTGAGACAGGAGAATCGCTTGAACCTGTCTTGGGAGGCAGAGGTTGCAGTAAGCAGAGATAGAGCCACTGCACTCCAGCCTGACAGAGGAAGACTCTGTCTCGAAAAAAAACAAAAAGAAAAGACCAAGTGGAGCAGAGATCCCATTTCAGGGCCCCACCCCACCCCAGGACCCAGCTGGTGCAGTTTACAAGGATGCATCAGATCTATTATATGCAGAGTCAACATAGAATTTGACTCAGATGCATGCATGAGGACACTGAGGTACAGAGAACAGCATGTCTAGTAAAAGGCAGACCAACTACTAAACAATCTAGTACAACAAACTGAGAGCAAGTTTCCAGACCCCATGCTTTTATTTATTTATTTTTTTTTTGACAAAGTTTTGATCTTGTTGCCCAGGCTGGAGTGCAATGGCACTATCTCAGCTCACTGCAACCTCTGCCTCCTGGGTTCAAGTGATTCTCCTGCCTCAGCCTCCCAAGTAGCTGGGATTATAGGCATGAGCCACCACGCCCGGCTAATTTTTCCTGTTTANCGGAGGCTGAGGCAGGAGAATGGCGTGAACCTGGGAGGCGGAGCTTGCAGTGAGCCGAGATCGCGCCACTGCACTCCAGCCTGGGTGACACAGCGCGAGACTCCGTCTCAAAAAAAAAAAAGAAAAAAAAAAAAAACGGTGACTGATAGCCCTTCTGCTCCTGAAAGCCTGACTTCAGGAGTCTGTGGCCTGGCCACCGGAGTTTTCGAGGTGCCCAGACAAATGTCATGTGCAGCCAGGGCTGAGAACCACTCCAGTCCTCGTGCTAACCCCTCATCATGCTACGATCCTGTCTGATCCATGCTAACCAACCTTGAATGTGCCAGTGCCACATGTTACGACGAAGACTCCCCCCTCCATCTCAGCTGGGTCTCCCGACTCATCTGCACCAGCCCTGGCTATTCCCGCCCCAGCCGGGAGCCAGAATCTGGGACAGGTTTCCTCGCCTGTTTGGCTCTTTTCTGCCTGTGGGTGGTGTTTTGGGAAGGATGGCTCCTGGATCAGCCAGTGCTCTGGGCCTGATGCCTTGGAGTGCGGGCTCAGTCCTGCCTGGGACCCTGGGAGTTCTTGCCAAGGGGAATAACATGCTCCGGGGGTTTGGCTCCCTTGGGCTGGGTTAACGCAGTAGGGAGAAGCCTCAGTGAACTCTTCCCCCACAAAAGGACAATGTCACCTGCCTCTCACTGCGTCCTCAGCCCAGCTCAGGGCCTGGCACAGAAGGGCTCCATGAACATTCGTGGGTAAAGAAAAGGGGTTGGGAAGTACTTACTACAGGCCACGCCCAGCACACGGGCCTGATTTTATTTTCAGCACCATTTTTTGGGTGTTGAAAACTGAGGTTCAGAGAGGTCGAATCATTTGCCTCAGTTCAGGCAGCAGGTTTGTGTGGAAGCTGAGTCCAGGGCCCAGACCCACGAATGTCCCCCTGTGGAGGGACCAGCGGGGTCAGGAGGTCACGTACCCAGCTTCAGGAGCCAGCCCTCCCGGTCTGGGTTGAAGAAGGTGTGGGTCAGGTCGTTCCCGTCATCCTCAGGAATCTTGAAGGGCTCATTTCGGATGCTGTCGTAGAGGTTCTGAGGAGTGAAGGCTCCATTGGCCATTCAAGGCCCCTGGGACCCCCCCCCGCCCCGCCAAGGGTTACTCAGGGTGGGGGGCTGCGAGACCAGGGGTGGGATGACTCATGGTGGGCAAGAGAGAGGGGCAGGCTGGGGAGGAAGGGAAGTGAAAGGCAGAGAAGTGAAGGGAGGCCGAGGTGGGGGAGGAAAGAAGAGATGCCCTGGTGACAGGTGGAAGAGCCGGCTCCGTCCTCAGAGAAACAGACAGATGGGGAATGAGGCCAATCAAGGGCCAGAAAGCATGACAGCCAGAGATAGAGCAGACAGACAGGCCAAAAATGTCAGGGCCAAAGCCTGAGAGAGACAGTCAAGAAGAGAAGCAGCCAGAGTGAGAGAAAAAGATCACACAGGAGTTGGCACGATCGCACCATCTTGGGGGTGACGGCAGACAGCTCGGGCACTAGGAGACCACAGGTGGGGCGGGGGTGTCTGTGGCAGGAAGAGGGACAGGGCTGAGGGGCAAGGAAGGCGGGCTGACCCTGAGCAGCTCCTCAGGCAGGTCCCCGCCCTCGTTGATGCCCCGGTTCATGGCCACAAAGCGCTCCAGGCCTGGCTTGTCCCGGACATTGGGATTGTGGAGACTGGTGTTGAGCATGATGACGGCGAAGGACAGCACGTAGCACGTGTCTGCAACAGACAGGGCAGGTGGTGACGACCCAGGCATGTCAGTCCCCAGTGCCCCCACTCCCCAGGACCCCCAGCTCCCAGCCCCCTCCCTCCCTCAGACCTAGGGGTCTGGGCCCCCGTCTCCTCTTTCCCAGGATCCAGGAGTTGGGGCCCGCACCTGTGGACTGGAAAACCCCAGGGTTGCACAGGCAGTATCGCTGGGCGAAGGCCTCCATCATCCGGTCAATTTTCTGGGCCTCTCCGGGGAGGCGAAAGCTCCATAGAAATTGCCTGGGTTGGGGAGGGGCCAGGAATGGATGCTAGGGCTGGCGGGAGCCTGTCCCCACTCTCAGTCCCTGTGATAGGAACTGGTCCATGAGGAATCCCAACCTTCCGGCCTCAGCAGGTGGTTCAGGTAAGATCACGTGATCCAATCTGACCAATGGGCATTGGCCATAGGAGTGTTGTGGAGCGGTACAGAAATAGCCTCTTTCTGCTAAGTTTGCTAGACAGGTCTGGGGGTTGGTCGTGGCTTGTTATCAGGTAAGAGGGTCTGCAGAGAGCAATGCTGACACAGTGGCAAATACAAGAGACAAAGAAAGTCGACTTTCTGACCACCATTTGAGCTCCTGGATATAGCTATGCCTGAAGGAGGCCATAACCTTGGACTTTGATGGTGCAGGACGCACTCGGTTCCCTAGTTTTTGTTTCTGTTTTGCTTGTTTCTGTTTTTTTCTTAAGCTTTGTCACTTGTAACTAGGAAGGCCCTGACAGGTACATTCCTGGCCTTCCAAACCCTTCCCGGTCATTCACCTGAGGGCCTGCACCAGATTGAGGTCGGTGAACTCATGCAGATCCACAAAAGCATGGAGCACCGCCAGGTTCAGCTCTTCCCTGGAAGGACAGGACAAAGTCAATGCCGTTTGGAGAGGATGGAGCAGGAGTGGGCAGGAGGCAAGGCCCTGGGGAAGTCGTGCCCCTTCTACTGCACCACAGCTGCCCTCTGCGGAGGGTGAAGTTTCCTGCTGGGCTCCCACAGAGGCCTGCCCCCATGGTGGGGGATACTCAGAACACACTCTTGGGAGGAATATATGGCTTGGGAACCCAGGTTAAGCCAGACCTTTGTACAATTGGGAGAAATCCCGCAAACATGTATGCTACCTACTGTCACCTCTCTCAAACGATCCCCACACTCCCCAGGTATCCAGACACAGTCCCCATCTCCCCCAGACATCCAGAGATGCTTCCCACGCACCCCAGATCTCTGTAAATCCCTGATTCCCAGACGTCTACAGATGGCCTCCAACCATCTGATGTCCAGTCCCATGCATTCTAGGCTTCCAAATGACCCCCACAACTCCTAGGCTCCCCACAAGGGCCCAATGGTCCCCACAGCTCCCAGATGGCAACCCAGTGCCCATGCACAGCCATGGTTTACCCCTGTTCTCATGCTCCCATGACCCTTGAGAGATGTTCTCCACCCTTCTCAGATATAAATGGATGCTTCCCCACAACCCCCAGGTAATTCCAGAAGGCCCCGCATCCCCAGATGCTCTCGGGTGGCCGCAGGCTCCCCTAGCCCGTGTCCGTCCATTCTGTCACAGTCCAGTCAGAAGACGCATCTGCCAGGGCCCCTCTGTGGGGAGGCTGCAGGGCTGTTCCACCTGCGAGCTGCCGGTGTGAGGGCAGGAGCTGGGCGCAGGTAGCGGGAGGGGCGGGCCCCACAGGAGCTGAGTGGTGGCCGTACCTCTCCCCCAGGTAGTCCCCGATGGCTGTCTTGTTCAGCCCCTCGCCCTTGTACAGGAAGCGGGCAATCTCCTCGGGTGTGTTCTGCAGCAGTTCATTCTCCACCAAGAACTGGATCCCCTGGTGAGTGGGGACAAGGTCTCAGTGCTGAGAGCCAGAAAGCTACCCCCCTCACCTCCCTGGGAACCTCAGCAACCAGACCTACCCCCACCCTCAACAGACCAGGGCCAGGTTTCACTTTCAGCCTTCTCAAGGGTCTTAAATAGGATTCTTCCCAACTTATGGCCTTTGCACCTCATGGCCTACCCTCTCTGCCTTTGCCTGGTTAATTCCAGCACCAACAACAGGGTCTGGCAAGGAACAGATGCTCAGTACATTTTCTTTTCTTTCTGAGACCTGGTCTCGCTCTACTGCACAGGTTGGAGTGCAGTGGCGTGATCACAGCTCACTGCAGCTTCGAACCGCTGGGCTCAAGGGATCCTCTCCCTTCGGCCTCCTGAGAAGCTGGGACTATAGGCATGTACCAATACACCTGGATAATTTATTTATTTTTATTTTTTCCAGAGATGAGTTATCACTATGCTGCCCACGCTGGTCTCAAATTCCTGCCTTCAAGCAATCCTCCCGCCTCGGCCTGTCAAAGCACTGGGATTACAGGCATAAGCCACGGAACCCAGCCAATAAATGTGTGTTGAATGACTGAACAGAATTCCAACTGCTTCAGGAAAGAATAACGTGACAACCTTGAGCAGATGCAGTCCCTCAAGGGCTGTGAACTCCAAGCCCTTGCTAGACTGGAGGCTTCTCTTGCTCTCTGTGCTATGAAGCCCTCTCTACTGCTGCCATATCTCACTCTGAATTGGGGTATCCATGTCCAGGGGCTGAGCACAGGGCAGCATCTAATTCTTCTTTGGGTCCCCAGCATTGCCCTACACAGGATCAGGCTCTCAAGAGGCCTCAGAAAATGGGTGTTAAAGGCTGGGCACGGTGGCTCACGCCTGTAATCCCAGCACTTCGGGAGGCCAAGGCGGGCGGATTACGAGGTCAGGAGATCGAGACCATTCTGGTTAACTCGGTGAAACCCCGTCTCTACTAAAAAAATACAAAAAATTAGCCAGGCGTGGCGGCAGGCGCCTATAGTCCCAGCTACTCAGGAGGCTGAGGCAGGAGAATGGCGTGAACCCAAAAGGCAGAGCTTGCAGTGAGCTGAGATTGCTCCATGGCACTTCAGCCTGGGCGACAGAGTGAGACTCCGTCTCAAAAAAAAAAAAAAAAAAAGAGAACGGGTGTTAAATGAGTATGTGAACAGGCCGGACATGGTGGCTCATGCCTGTAATCCCAGCACTTTGGGAGGCTGAGGTGGGCAGATCATCTGAGGTCAGGAGTTTCAAATCAGCCTGGCCAACATGGTGAAACCCCATCTTTACTAAAAATACATAAATTAGTTGGGCATGGTGGCGGGAGTCTGTAAGCCCAGCTACTTGGGAGGCTGAGGCAGGAGAATCGCTTGAACACGGGATGGGGAGGTTACAGTGAGCCGAGATCACATCACTGCACTCCAGTCTGGGTGAGAGAGCAAGACTCTGTCTCACAAAAAAAAAACAAAAAAGTAAGTGAACAAAAGCCATTCCTCCACCTAGTGAACACCTACTCATCCTTCAAACCCGACCTGAATGTCTCCTCCTCAAGGAAGCCCTCCCTGACTCCACCAGCCTGCCTCCTCCAGAAATCTACTACCCTGATACCTCCCTCTGTCATGGCACCTTTGCGGGAGGGAGGTCAACTCTCCTTTGTGCATATCACTTTGTCTACAGCCCTACAAGACTCGAGCTCATCTTGGGAGTAGAAGTGCGCCCATACAACTAGAAAGTGGAAGACAACCTTCACGGCAGGGGACGAAACATAAGCGTCAGGAGGGCTGGAACACTTGGTCAGTGTTCAGAGAACAAATGGACAGCCAGTATCTGAATCCAGGGATTAGGACCAAGTCTGTCCACCTAGAATAGACCCGGAACCATCACGCTTCTGGAACCTGGAGGTGCCAGAAGCCCCTGCCCGGATGTTTGCCCAGCGGATCCCAGTCCTGTGGCCCCAAGCACCTTCTTGGGGTCCATGTTGAACTTCTTCCTGCCCATTGCCATCTTCCGGTTCCGCTGCAAGGTCTTACTGCAGGAGCAGAGAGCAGGGTGGGGGATGGGGGGTCAATGCCTGGGCATTCCTGGTCTCAGTCAACCCCACGCCCCCCAGGTCACCCGCCCCAGCCCTCACCTGCCCTCATTGGCCTCCAGCCCCTCCACCTCGCTCATGGCTTCACTGAGCTCCTCCCGCAGGCGCTGAATCTCCACCAGCAGCTCCTGCTTCCGCCGCCGGATGTTCTCCAGCTCCATCCGCTCCTCCGGAGTCAGGTCTGGGGGTTCTAGGGGTCGGGGTCACGGTTTAAAAGTCAGTGCTGGGGACCATGAGCCTGAATTCCTGCAATCTGGGGGCGGACAGAGCTGGGAGAGGATGCATAAGGGCCTTCCATGTCTGCACAGAAGACTGCGCTGGGGGCCTGGATTCCTCCGTGCAGAGAAGGGCCGGGGCTCTAAACTCTTGAGTCCTGGGGGGAGGAGGGGACTTGGGGCCCGGATTCCAGAGTCTGAAGGAGAAAGGGAATAGGTGCCTGAGCTCTTAGGTGTGAGGGAAGAAAGGGTTGGGGGCCTGAGCTTCTAGGTCCATTACTTGGAAGGGGACTGAGGCCTTGGTTTTCTGACTCCATTACTGGCGAGGTAGCTGGGGACCTGGTTATCCGGACTCCTGGGTCCATGAACAGTCACTACGGCCGGGGGAGCTGATGACAGCTCGGGAGAGTTGGGAAGACGGGGCGGGACATCGAAGGCCCCCGCCCCCCAAGATTTCTCCCCTCCCCGCAACCCGAGCGCCCCTCCCCAGCCCCGGCAGACGCTGGGCTTGCCCGCCCCTCCAGCGGGAATGGTTCCGCCCCGGCCTCGCCTCCACCGCTCCATCCCGCCCCTCCCGCCGCCACCGGAAACAGGCTCAGCCCAAACAATGGCCTGGAACGCCCCGCTTTCGGGCCCCGCCGGAAGCCCGTCCAGCGCCCCACAAAAGCGGCGCGACAAGTCTACTACTGGGCCGAACGCTTCTGGGCTGCGCGCTCCAGGGGGAAACGTTCGCGGAGGAACGTTCAGGAGAAAACGCTCCAGCAGCTCCCAGCCGACCCCGCCCCTCCCCGACCTACCATAGACGCCGTCCTCCATGGCGGCTAGGAAGGCCCGCGGGGAGTCCGGGGCGGTCCCGCCGGTCGGGCCTGGATCCGCGTTGGCCCGCGGGCTCGGGTGAGCCCGCTCAAACGCCCCGGGAGCCACCGCCGCCTCCTCAGCGCCAGACCTCAGCGCTGAAAAGACTCTCCCTTGGTCGCTCAACCGCCCCTTCAGTAGGGACCGCCCCTCTTTTTGACACCGTCCAATCCACAGTGGGCGCTTTCGTCCTCCCCGCCCTCGCCACCAAAGGATCGTCTTCCAGGGCCAACAGTCGTACAAAAAGCTGATGTCGGTATGTCCGGCCAGAGGTAGACGGCCCGCGGGGCCAATCGGACTGCAGGCAGGGCAGCAGGCCCCGCCTCCGAAACAACAGAAAGCACTTGACAGGCTTACTGTCCAATGGGAAGCCCCAGAAAGGTGTTGCGCGGAGGCGGACCTACGCGGTACGGACATCTCTGCGCCTGCTCAAAGGCCCTGGACACTTGGAGACTAGGTAAACCGAACCCCGCCTCCAGTAATCCGTTGCTAGGGGGCGGTACTTGGTTAATCTTGTTGCCAGGAGGCGGGGCTAGAACTGGCTTGTTTCCGTAAGCCACACCTCCTAGCAGGCCATGCTGGCTTCTGACTGCAGAGGTTGCCATGCAACCGGGAGCAGCCTTCGGCCTCCTTTTTATTTGCTTTTCTTCTCCGTGTATTTCCCCTCTCAGCCCCTTCTTACCTCCAAACCCTTTCCTTACGACCATCTATGCCCTCCCCATCCCCCTCAGCCTCTTCGGAGTCGTGGAGTGGTGAAACGAAAGACTTCTTCGTTTTTTCTTTTTCTTTTTTTTTGAGACAGAGTCTTGCTCTGTCGCCCAAGCTGGAGTGCAGTTGCGCGATCTCGGTTCACTGCAATCTCCTCCTCCGGGTTCAAGCGATTCTCCTGCCTCAACCTCCCGAGTAGCTGGGATTACAGGCATGCACCATCACGCCCAGCTAATTTTTGTATTTTTAATGGAGACGGGGTTTCACCATGTTGGCCAGGCTGGTTTCGAACTCCTGACCTAAAGTGATTCACCCACCTTGACCTCCCAAAGTGTTGGGATTACAGGCGTGAGCCTTCGCGCCTGGCCAAGATTTACTCTTTTTTCTAAGTGCTATGCTATCTGGTATCGGTCATGGAGAATGGAAGAGGGGAAGATCAAATTTAGTGAAAGCACAGGCTCAGCCTTCCTGGTACCTTCTGCCGCTCAGACTCCTCCCTCATTTCTCCAAACTTCTCCGCTTAGTTTAGCATCCTCCTGAGATTCCTCCCTTCCCCAAGCATCCTCCCGCTAAGACAACTCCCCTTTCCTCAGCGTCCTCCCACCTCTCTGATTCCTTCTCCCATCTCAGAAGCCTTTTCGTCCTCCCTGGCTCCCCTCACATCTCCCCTTGTCCTCTCATACTATGGCCCTTCTTTTTTTTTTTTTTTTTTTTTTTGAGACTGAATTTTGCTCTTTTGCCCAGCCTGGAGTGAACTGGCGTGATCTCAGCCCACTGCAACCTCCTCCCCCAAAGTTTCAAGCGATTCTCCTGCCTCAGCCTCCCAAGTAGCTGGGATTACGGGCGCCCACCACCATGCCCGGCTAATTTTTGTATTTTTAGTAAAGACAGGGTTTCGCCATGTTGGCCAGGCTGGTCTCAAACTCCTGACCTCAGGTGATCCACCTGCCTCAGCCTCCCAAAATGCTAGGATTATAGGCAAGCCACCATGCCTGGCCAACCTTGCCCTTCTTAAACTCCTCCCTCCTCTGAGGCCCCTTCCCCTTCCCCAGCCTCTAGGTCCCATTATTTGTAAGGGAATGGGATTAAAGGCTTGGCTGGAATGGGGAACCCAGGCACCCCTGTAAAGAGCGAAGCCATAATGGGGGCTGAAGTGGTGTCTGGGCCTCGTCCTCATTTTCTGTCCCTGGGCTGGGCAGGTGGGGACGGATTCGGGGCCAGGACCTGGTTAAGCTGCCGGATTAGACATGGAGGCTTCTAATCCCCTCACTGACCTTTATGAGTGGCCCAGGCCCTGCCCTCCCCAGTGGAAACCCAGGTTGGGCTGCCCTGCTCCCACTCTCCTTCCAAACAAAAGCCCCTCCCTGCCCCTTCACTTCCAACTTAACATCCTTCCCCAACCTTGCATTTCCATTGCCCCCGTCCCTACCTACCCCAGACACCCTGAGCTGAGAGAGCAGCCAGCTAATTAATCCCATCCGGTTATTACATGGGGATTCCGAGGGATAAAGGGAAATGGAGAAGCTGGATGGGGGCATTTGGGTTGATGCAGCACTTGTGAAGGCTGAATGGCAATGACAGTGGCTGCCCTCGGTCCAGAATACAGGGTAGGAACACGTCCTCCTCCCTGTCACTGGCTCCCTCTGCAGCTGGCTCCCAGCCTGCGGGGCACTTAGGTAGATGGCAGCATGGGCAGGGGGCCAGGTCCGAGGACCGAGAAGCACATTCACAGACACACCCTCTAGGGCTCCCAGTTCTTTAATCTGGGGGATGGGTCTCCCCCTAAAACAGTCATTCTCCCACAATGGGAAGAACCCTAGTGTCCAGAGCTACCTCCTCCTCCCCAGATCCGCAAGTTGGGCCAGGGAAGTGACTCTGGCTGTTAGCCACAGCCCACGCCTACCCTTGCCCTGTGATTCAGACACCCGAGTTCAGAGCCAGCCTCCAAGAGTATCTTATATCCCAGCCTCTCCTGGAAGGTCGTATGATCCAGCACTGGGGAGAGAAGGGAAATCCCCAGGTCTCAAATGCCCATCCCACTCTCGGTGAAGTGAGGACTCATCCTGCTGGAAAGGCCCCTAAATAACTTCAAGTTCCAATATCCCATTTTTACAGATGGGGAAGCTGACATGAAGAGGAGTCCAAAGTGTCACAGTAAGTTGAGGCAGTATTGGGATTTAGAGCAAAGCTTCTGGGGTCCTTGAAAAGGACCTCATTCCAATTAGCTAGTGCTCCATCTCTAAGCCTGTTGTAGGGACCAGGGGAAAAAAATAGATATCTGTATTTATATTTTATATATATATACAATATACATATGTATAACATCTTTAAGAAACAGACACACGGCTGGGCATGGTGGCTCATGCCTGTAATTCCAGCTCTTTGGGAGGCTGAGGCGGGTGGATCATCTGAGGTTGAGAGTTTGAGACCAACCTGGCCAACATGGCGAAACCCCGTCTCTACTAAAAGTACAAAAAGTAGCCGGGCATAGTGGCTCATGCCTGTAATCCCAGTGACTCAGGAGGCTGAGGCAGGAGAATCACTTGAAGCCGGGAGGCGGAGGTTGCAGTGAGCTGAGATCACACCATTGCACTCCGGCCTGGGTGACAGAGCAAGACTCCGTCTCAGAAAAAAAAAAAAAGAAAAAAAAGAAAAGAAAAAAAGAAATAGACACACATCACTAGGTGTAGGGTTCCAGAGCATTCTAGACTCACCAGCCCTGGGCCTCTCCCTTCCCTTGTCCACTAATTAGCCCTGTGCCCTACAGGGCCTCACCTGAACCTTCAACTTCTGGGTCAACCCAGAATTGTTGCTTCTCAAGTCCCGAGTCCACCTCCTGGCACTGCTAAGAAGTCCACCTGGAGGTGATGAGAACTTACAGGCTTTGGTAATGGACAACTCTGGATGCCTGGAGCCTTCATTCCTTTTGGCATTACAGAACCACAAGAAGTCATCTAGAATCATCGAGATTCTCAACTCCATTGGCCAAGCTGGAACCAGCAAAATCTCAGACATCTAGAATTGCCACTGCTTCCTTGACTCTGTGATCAGTCTAGAGCCACAGAATCCTGATTCCCTTTGGACATTCTAGAATGGCACTTAAAAAAAACCCACCTCGTGGATCCTTTCAAAGCATTGCTTATTCTCTTGGTTGGGTGCTCTACAGCCAGAAGTTGGCGTTATCTAATATCAAGAACTCCTAATCTGTTACTTTAGTCTTTCCAAACCCACAGACTCCACAATGTTTTGTGCATTCTAGAAACACTACTCTTTAGTTTCTGGAGTAGTTCAACTCTCCAGGTCAAACCTGTCCTAGAATCACCAGTGCTTGCCTCTGTGGTCAACCTCGACTCACAGAATTTCAACTAATGAGCTTTCTGGAACCACAGATCTTTTTCTTTTTCTTTTTCTTTTTTTTTTTGTCTTTGGTCAATCAAGATGATCTTCCATACTTGGGGCATTCCATAACCTTCCCTCCTTAGGTGGTCTAGAACAAATGATTTGCTACTCAGTTGGCTGAGTTGAGAAGCAACACTCCCTTGAAGCTTAGGTAAATCCAGACCTACAAACTCTTGATCTCTGATGCTGTTCAAGAACAGCCAACGTGCTTCCCCAGAGGCAGTCTATACCATTGGTTTCTCACCCCGGTCAACAATCCAGATCCCCCCATATAGAGGGATCTAGAACCACCAGTCTTTTCCTCTTGGGTGATCCAGAACTCTGGTGAGACTCAGGGATCAGGCTCATAAAGGGGTCTCAGGAGACAGCACAGAAGCAGAGAAATTAAAATTAAGGTCCAGTATGTCCATGGTGGGTCACCAGACATGGCAGAACCTTCCCACCTAGTCATTTACCCAGCAGGCCTGTTGGTCTTCAGGAACACCTGCCCCCATCCCAGGAGAGAGCCCTATCTCTCCATCTTGCTACCTTGGGGAAGGGGGCACACATGGGGAAGGCTACATCAGTTTGCATCACAGAGGCAGGGTCAGCGCCAGGGTTGGTGTAAGAACTCGGGGGCTAGCAGCCCCATCTTCTGTCTCCGCCCCATTCCCTTCCTCGGCCTCATCATCCTCATCTTCCTCCTGGCAGCAGCTCAGAGCAAGTTCATTCTCATAACAAAATGCAGTCAGAGAGCCGGGGAAACTTGATTTGAGGCTGTGGGAAGCCTGCTCTGCCCGTTCATCCAGCTCCTTAGCACTGCAGACCGGCGTCCCTGGGACCTCGTAAGTGCGGTGGAAGTGGCGATAGTCGACCTCATACTGGGAGCCACGCTGGAAGAGAACTGGCTCAAAACGATGGCCCCAGAGAAGTTCACCAGGGAGGTAGGACGAGCGACACTGTGTGGTCATGGCTGTGGCCTCAACCATCCCCTCGAGAATGACCACCAGCTCGAAGTCAGCCCTGGCCAGCTCGGCACGTCCTAGCTCATACAGAGGACTGGCAGAGTCGATCTCATGGACGATGGTGATAGGGGACACGAGGAAGATACGATCGGTGCCTCCATCAAAGCCCACATCCACATCCTGGTGGTCGAGCGGGATGTACTCACCTTCTGGGGTCACACGGGGCTGCAGGGGGAGGCGAGGAGCCAAAGACAGAGAGCAGGGAGCACAGAGACGGGCAGAGACAGAGGGAGTGAGAGAGAGGAAGAGATTCAGTGAAAGAAGGAGGTAAAGACCACAGGAGTGAAGGAGAGGGTGAGAACACGGATCCAGAGATGGGGCCGGCAACCGAGAGAGATGCAGGGGAGGGCACCCAGTGAGGAAGCCAGAGATCCAGGATGGGAGGAGGGGGGACAGAGACCCAGAGATGAAGAGAGAGGAAAGAGACTCAGGGTTTGGGGATAGAAAATGGGAAGAGGGGTGTGGCGGGGGAAGAGAAGGAGGAGAGAAGAACAGAGTGATATTGACATACAGACACAGAAATCAGCAAGACAGAGATGAAATCGAAGCGACAACGGAAAATAAGAATGACATCCGGCAGAGAATTGGAGAAGGAAGGGGAGAGAAAAATGGCTTTTAGTATGTGGCCAGAGAAAGATACACCAGATGACAAGAAGGGAGAGTTAGGACAACACAGGTCCAACATTCTGTACCCACCACTGCCTCAGGCTTATCCCTGGGCTCTCCCCTGAGCTATCCAAGCTGCCAGGGCAACTGCAAACCCTTCCATGTCATTCTGTGTGAGCAAGCTTGGTGGGGGTGTGGGTATTTCCCCCCCACCTACCCGCTGGTTCCATAGCCACCTCCCAGGCCAAGTCACTGCCCCACAGACTTTTGCAAGAGCCAGTGTTCCTCCGATTCTTGAATCCTGGCATCTCAAGGCGTCAGACAGGAGATAGAAGTGGGAGGTGGGTACCTATCCTCCTCTTGTAACTGTCTCTGGGAGCCCCAAGTAGAGGAACCCCAGAGGCGGCTGGGAGTTGCAGCTCCCACCACCCCGATCCTCTCCAAGTCCAGCCTCAGCCCAGAGTTCTAAAGTCACTTTACTTGGGCAATGGCAGCTGCTGGCCCAGAGTTTCTTGGGAACGGAGATGTTTGAGCAATTTGACCACAGTTCTAGGAACACTAAGGCCCCTTCCTCAGGGCACGGGAGGGAGCTATTACCCCAGGGGCCAATGGGAGGTGCAGTTTTGTTTCGTTGCCACCTCCCACCCTGCTCTCAGAGGGCAGGAGGCTGGTGGGACACGATGGGCCATTGAGTTGGGGAATGAATTCCCCCACAGATGCTGCAGGACCCCACACCTAGAGGCCTGGAGAACTGTGCTCCACAGTGATGAACTGCACCCGTTCCAGGGCCTGCTTCTCCCAGGAGCCTCAAGTCACAGGCCCCCGTCTGTGCCACAGGGTCCAGTGGGAATTGTACACCCGAGTAATAGAACGGTCACGCAGGCCCTCCACCACCACCCTACAAAGCTGCATCTGAGGCCACCCCATCTTTGGGCAGGTCCCTTGACCCAGAGGCTTCTGGGAATTACGGCCCAGGGCCTTGACAGGCCCAGGTGTGGCCCTTTCGGGTCTACCCACAGGCAGCCCATCCTCAAGCCACAGGAAGCTCTGTATGTCCCAAGTCCAGGCCTCCAGGAAGAGCTGATCACAGACCTCTCTCTTGGGTTTACATCCCCAACTGCCCAGTGTGACCCATTCGCAAGCCACAGGCCTGAGAGGCTGCTGGGAGTTGTAGTCCACGCTCCCTCCAGGACCGCATGCCCCTCACCCTCGGGCCTACATCTCCCCCAATCCCCCAGGGCTCGCGGAGGTCCGCACCTGCAGCAGCTGGGCACGCACGTGGGCCTCGACCAGGTGGCTGCGACGCAGGTTGCCGACCCGCCACATGAGGCAGAGGCGGTGGTCGCGCAGCGCCACGACAGCGTTCTCGCTGAAGACCAGCGTCTCGTTGCGCTTCTTGGGTTTGGCCATCTTGGCCATGACAGCACCCACGACGAAGGCGTCGAGCACGCAGCCGGCGATGCACTGCAGCACCACGGCGGCCACAGCGGCCGGGCACTCCTCGGTGACGCTGCGCACGCCGTAGCCGATGGACGTCTGTGTCTCCAGCGCGAAGAGGAAGGCGGCCAGGAAGCTGGCCACGTGTGAGAAGCAGGGCGCAGGCGGTGGCGGGGCGGCCAGGTCGCCGTGCAGCGAGGCTATGAGCCAGAAGGCCAGGCCGAAGAGCAGCCAGGAGGCGAGGAAGGAGCAGGAGAAGAGCAGGCACATCCAGCGCCAGCGCACGTCCACGCACGTGGTGAACAGGTCGCTCAGGTAGCGCGCGCCCTGGCCACCCAGGTTCACGAAGCGCACATTGCAGTGCCCGTCCTTCTTGACGAAGCGACCGCGGCGCCGGCCCACCGGTGACTGCACCCGCGCTGGCACCCACCCGTTGCGGCACAACCCGGGCCCGGCCTCTTCATCGCCCGCCCGGCTGTCTCCCGAATCCAGGGCGCCGCTGAGGCGGCGTAGGGCCCTGGCCAGGCCCATTGGGCGGAGGGACCCCCTCCACTTGGACTAGTGGGGGGCAGGCGCCCCCAACCTGCTGGGACAAGAAACCGGTAGAAACGTCAGGGGCACCAGGAATAGGTGAGCTCATCGGCCAAGCATGCTCCCCGGTGGTGCTTAGTGACCTCATCTGTCAAATAGGTGGAACTATACTGTTCTGTCGCCCAAGCTGGAGTGCAGTGGCACGATCCTGGCTCACTGCAACTTCCGCGTCCCAAGTTTAAGCGATTCTCCTGTCTCAGCCTCCTGAGTAGCTGGGACTACAGGCGCACATCAGCACGCCTGGGTAATTTTTTTTTTTTTTTTTTTTTTGAGACGTAGTCTTGCTCTGTCGCCAGGCTGCAGTGCAGTGGCGCAGTCTTAGCTCACTGCAACCTCAGCTCCCTGCAACCTCTGCTTCCCGGGTTCAAGTGATTCACCTGCTTCAGCCTCCTATGTAACTGGGATTACAGGCCCGCGCCACTGCGCCCAGCTAAGTTTTTGTGATTTTGTTGTTGTTGTTGAGACAGAGTCTCGCTCTGTCGCCCAGGCTGGAGTGCAGTGGCCGAATCTCAGCTCACTGCAAGCTCCGCCTCCCGGGTTTACGCCATTCTCCTGCCTCAGCCTCCCAAGTAGCTGGGACTACAGGCGCCCGCCACCTCGCCCGGCTAGTTTTTTGTATTTTTTTAGTAGAGACGGGGTTTCATCGTGTTAGCCAGGATGGTCTCGATCTCCTGACCTCGTGATCCGCCCGTCTCGGCCTCCCAAAGTGCTGGGATTACAAGCGTGAGCCACTGCGCCCGGCCAGCCACCTCTTTTTGAAAATGTTTTATTAATTTAATTTTTGTTTTATAGAGACAGGGGCCTCACTATGTTGCTCAGGCTGGTTTCGACCTCCTGGCCTCAAGCGATCTTCCCTCTTCAACCTCCCAAAGTGCTGGGATTACAGGCCTGAGCTACCCCACCTGGCCCATACTCCCCTTCCAAGTTGGAAGATGCAGCATAAACAGCAATGATACTATAGAAGATACTTGTATAACAACAACAGAAAATATTGTAACAATAACGATTTTTTAACAAGTGCCACAATAATTACAGCATGCATTCATACAGTGCTAAATCTATGTACTGTTCATAATTTGTGTTCTATCAATTATACTGTTTATACAGTTTGGAGGTTGTTGTAAGCACTTTACATGAATTTACATATTTGAGCCTCAGAGCAAGCCTATGAGGCAGACATCATTATCCCCATTTTCTAGATGAGGAAACTGAAGCACAGAAAGTTTAAGTAACTTCCCCAAGACCACAGCTAAGTAAACTGGGATTTAAACGCTAGCCATCCAGCTCCAGAGTCCATGCTCCTAACTGTAAGGTGTAACTGGTTCTCAGCATGGAGAGATGCCTCAGGGCTCTGAGGTTGACTGTGGTTGAAAAACAGGCTCGCAAAGTAACAAAAGGAAAAAATTACATCAATTGAATTGCATCAGAACTAAATAACTTTTTTTTTTTTTGAGACGGACTCTCACTTTGTCACCCAGACTGGAGTGCAGTAGCGCAATCTTGGCTCGCTGCAATCTCTGTCTCCTGGGTTCTCCTGCCTCAGCCTCCCGATTACAGGCACGCACCACCACGCCTGGCTAATTTTTGTATTTTTAGTAGAGATGGGGTTTCACCATGTTGGCCAGGCTGGTCTTGAACTCCTGACCTCAAG